>NC_088170.1:8247500-8392500 GCF_028769735.1 Zonotrichia leucophrys gambelii
ATGGCAAGAAATCCTGAGCCTCCCACCTGGAAGCTGAGCTGGGACACAGGCTGGGGGACACACAGAATGGTGTTTGTGAGTACCTGCTTATGGGATGTGAATGGCTGAAACTTGCCACCTTCACAGAAAATTACTTCGCCCTTTGCTAATGTTTGGTATCCAGCATTGGGACACAACAACCAGTTTATACCAGCAGAAAAGCCCCTTGAAAACTGGCTGTCAAAGGGATCTCCTCTTTGATCACCTGCAGATTTGCCTTTTCAAAGTCTTCTCAAACCCACAGATATCCCCTCAAGGTCCATGCAAACGTCTATCACAACCCATTTTGAGCCCCAATGCCAGTTTTTACAAACCCCTGTGCCAAGAAAGGATATTGCTTTGCTACTGGAGGAACTGCCACTTCAAAACCAGACAAAAATCATGTATCTTTAAAAAGAAAAAAAATTAATGTGCTTGAACTGTTTTGCAGACAACAGTGATCATAGTCATAGAAGCTCAGAGGGAACTTTACGTGACCACAGACACGTATTATTTTTCCACTCTGTATTTCATGTAAGAACATGCATAAAAATCCTACAGGTCTCACTTGCCTAATACTGAAAATATGCAGTGCTTATCAATAGTTTACAATAGAAATAAATATCTTGTGAGGAAATTGCAAGCATCACTTGTGAAAACAATCACTGAAACCAGAAGTTTTGCTGAGCTGCTTATTTCAAGAGATTTCACTTACTCATTGAGAAACTTCTTTCTGTTCAGAGATTGTGCATTTTTTTCTTTACTTTCAGGAAAAGATGCTATCTCTTGGCATTTTTATTTTTCTGGCAGACTTTTAGCTCAGCCAGTGGATGAACAGAAGGAAAGTGTTCATATATTAATTGCTTGTGACTTACTATTAAAGAACAGGAAAAATTCTGTTTTCAATGTAAGTGAGGAAATCTGCGCCTTCGTGCTCTGGGGAATTCTGATTTTCCTGTCTTTGTTTCCATCCTAACACAAAGGAAAAATACTTTAAAAGTCATTACAAAACAAAAGATTCTGAAAGCATTTGAACCTGAAATGATAATATGCTTCAATTTTGCCCCCTCCATTTTAAATGCACTTTTGATTAAAAAAAGAAATATTTTATCCTCTCATGAGATGAATACATTTTACCTGTTTTATGCCCTTTCTCCTCCCTGTAACTGGGACTCTTCCCTGCAGACAGACCCTGCATTGCATCATCTGCTGCAGGATGAAGACCACATGTCTCAGAAAAGATGTAAACTGGTTTACAGGACATTACTGAAGAATGACATATCCATGCTATGAATCCCATGAAACAGCAAATCATCCTGGGAAGACTCAGTTCAAATAATGAAATGAGCTTTGACAATTTTCCACTGATAACAATGTCCTGAATTCTGTCTGCAT
This sequence comes from Zonotrichia leucophrys gambelii, assembly GCF_028769735.1. Classification (NCBI taxonomy): domain Eukaryota; kingdom Metazoa; phylum Chordata; class Aves; order Passeriformes; family Passerellidae; genus Zonotrichia; species Zonotrichia leucophrys. The sequence goes on from NC_088170.1 coordinate 8,248,914, forward strand.
CAAAAGAGTTTTGTTTTCACTCCTCTGTTACAAAATTAAATTCATAAAACTTCCACTGCCCTCCAAAGTTTTGTCATGGAAAACCTCCATTTTTAAGTGTTTTTTCTCTCTCTTTTGAAACATCATCAGCTCTTTTTTTCATGGAAAGTTATTAGCAAATGAGTATCTGGTAGAAGCAAAAGATAGCCATTTACTCTGGAGTGCAGGAGGTGAGCTAATTAGCAGGATAATGGCTATTAGTGCTTCAAAGTCTCAACCTTCTGGGTTTTGATTTTTTTGTGTGTGTTTTGTTTGGGTTTTTTTAATTGGGCCTTGAGGATGCCAGTACTTCAATCAAAAGTGTTTCTAAATAATTATGCACTCATTAAGGTGGCTAACCACCTGAATTGCTTGCAATTAGAACACTTGATATAAACAATTAATTATGTTAGCACTGCTGAAGGCTGTTTTTAAGATCTAGATACAGAAATATGTTCAAACAAAGCAAACCCCAAATCACAAGGGGATCTTTATTTCATTTGACACATGCCCACTGATTGTTCTCTGACGGCACTCTGAGAACTCCTCTTGAAAGCCCTGTGTATGAATGAAATAAAAACTGGGAATGATGTTATCAGGACTCCCACTGAAATGGAATTATTTTCTTAATCCAAGGAACTGATATATAGAAATTGCCTCAAATCGGTTTTGTCTTCTCCTTGAGCGACTGGCTTTATTCTGGATCTGAAGGAACTTACTGCAGAGATGATGCCGCAGCTCAAGCATTTATGTACTCAAGCCCAAAATTTCAGTGCTCCAAAAAGTGAAATAGGTCATGACCCTCTGTACATGGGGAGCTGAAGTAAAAATGTACTTCTTCTCCTCTAATTTAATTCTCTTACACAGAAGTCTCCCAGCATTCTGCTGTCTTCCAACAAGTCCTCACAACATTGAGCTGGCTTGATAATGAATTACAGGTGTAGTTTTCTAAAAGTTCACAAAACTATAAACTTCAACCCCATTCCAAAGGAGTTTGACACAATTTATCTTTTTGCTTGGCTATTATGCAAAAAGAAACTATGCAAAATCTCAGGTTTGGCATGGATTTGAAACAAAACCACTTGAAAGGCTGCAAATTAAAGTGTATTTTCTTTGACAATTTCAGTTTGCCCAAACCTGAAACTCAAAGCAAACCTCAGGGCAGAAGTGCAAACCAGAACAGATAGAAATCAACACACGTTTACACAACATTCCATGAATCAAAGGTACCTGACTTCACATGACACCAAGCAGAGGCTGACAAAACAGGAATCAGATAGGAACAGTTTTGAGCATGATCTACTTCACATTTAACTAAATAATTCAACTCTCCTATTACCAGTCCTCTAACCATGAAGACTCATAATCTCAAGTCTTAAGGTCTTTTTCCAATCTTAAAATTCCTATTGTCATCACTTTAATTTTTCTCAAGTTTTCAAGTCTCATGCTGTGAGAACTACAGGGGAAATAAAACCATTTTATTCTACCCAACCCTATTTTAAAATGTGTTCTCTGCAGAATAATCACCTGTACTGGTGAACCTGTTGAGTCTGAGTGATAACTGATAATTCCCCTAAATTATAAAGTGTCATCAAGATAATTGATAATGGACACTTACAGACTATGGAGACTCTTGAAAATGTACAGGAAGTTTTAAAAAAATATATCATCCCTGCGTGTTGTTTTTCAGATACCTCAGGCTGGGTTTTGAAACTGCAGTTTCCATTCCTGGCAATAAAGTGAAACCCTGAAGTGTGTACACACCTCTCCTACACCTTCCAAAATAGCTCTTTAATGGAAGTACCTAGGGAATGGGGAACTAGTTAACTTTCCAAATGACTGAGGAAAAATACCTGCATAGGCCAAGATCTGTTCAGAATTAATGAAGAGCTTGATTCTGCAAACCCACATCCAAGTAATTCTGTACATGAGTTATTTCCCTGAGAGCAGAGGCTGTGGACAGGTATCAAACCATATTAAAAATTAAAGTTTGCAATATGGTAGCCCAATTATGCAATTAAAAGTGTGTTTCTTTTCAGGGAGTGTTCTTCAGTTATTTATCCTCATTATTTCTACATGATTTTATTGCATATTTTCATATTGGTCACAAGAAAATTGGGCATTTTGGAGACAGACACATATATGTATAAAACACCACATTTAATTCACTTCCATGAGTTAAGCCCTTTGGTAAATTTCAGAAAATACTTAAACATGCACTAAAGTATATGCAAAGTTCTAGGTTGTAAGAATAAATATGGAAAAATACAAACCTGATTTATAAGCTCAAAATAATCTCTCAAGAGTGATTTAGGCGTAGCTTTAATAGCATGAAAACGACTAATTTAAGGACAGGAGTAATTCAGTTTTGACTGACTTGGCAATCCTTTGTTCTCTGGGTCATGTAAGTGTTGAGTAAATTATAAACCTGTAATTCTATCCTGAGGTCAAGGAACTTCAGAACTGATTTGATATATTGGTCTCCTGGAAAGTTCTTCCAAGGCCACTACCCCCTAAACTGTGTTTATGAGTTGACTGCATTAATAACTGATAGAGTCATATAATATTAGCAGAGGTGAAATATACCCTTAAAAAGAAGAATGTGCCCAAACTGGGATTTTTCAATGAGAGACAGACAAATCAGATATATCTGTGAGAAGTCAAGTTTCTACAAAGTACTGAATAAAACAAACATAACTGAGAAAAGGTGTAGATGTTTGACTTCAGGAAGAGAACCAGACTGATTATTCTTGTGAACATTACATGGGATAATTCTGTGTTTGCGAAGCAAAACTTCACATTCATATCTTACATGGGCAAAAAGAAACAAGCCATCAACTACTTTTACAGACTACGTCAGAAGCATAAATACATTAAGAAAATAAGCAACTGCTCATTCAATGCAGACTTTGCTCTATCCCATAACACTTGCCATTGAAAACCTGAAATGGGATGTAAAGTGAGATGTTTTCCATTCAAGAATTAAGTGTGCATTATAGCAGCACTTCTTAATTTTGAACCTTTTCATGTTTCCAAATGAAAGCCTTCTCACTGCTAAAGAAATATACTGTAAAGCCCAGAAAAAGAGCCTGGACTATTCTTTCATCATCAGGCAAAAATTAAAGTTAACAGTCCTCAAAGTGTTTAGGGCTATTTCTTTTGCCCAACATCACAGTACTTACTAGTAAGAGGTATATTCAGATTACTCTGTTCAGTTCTGATTTAAAAGAAACTCAATAGTAATCACAATCTGAAATCTTGAAATCCTTAAGAATAACCTGGTATTAAACTTGAGCACTCCTGTGAAAAATCAGAATTAGGTTCCCCCCACCTCCAAGCCTGTAGATTTCGTATTGACATTAATATCTTCTGGTGACAATGAATATTTGTCCTGGATAGTCCTTGGCTATCTCCTTTCAAATTCTTAGCAAGAACACTAACTTCACTTTTATTGTATAAAAATCCAACAGCTGGTTAGATTAACCAGCCATAAACACACACCCGGCTTAAAGAAATAATCAGCACCAGAATTAAAACTCCTCAGACTCTTCCCACAATGGGTTACAGCATTTGACCTGGGCACAGAGTAAAAACACTTTGAAAAGTGGCATTATATTGTTGACAGTACTTCAGCCTCTTCCCTGGCTCCTGCCCGTTGTCCCAGAGAGCCGAGCTCAGGGCCTGCCCCTCCTGTTCCCCTCAGCACAAGCTGTGACTGCCATGGCTGCCCTCAGCCTCCTCCATCTGAACAGACCAAGTGCCCTCAGCTGCTCCTCACACGGCTTCCCCTCAAGGCCCTTCACCACCTTCGCCTTCCTTTGGACACTCTCTAATGGCTTTATGCCTTTCTTACGTTGTGGCACCCAAAACTTCACACAATATTTGAGGTGAGGCTGCTCCAGAGCAGAGCAGGACAATCCCTCTGTGGCCTAGCAGTGCCTGATGCCCCCAGGACAGGGATGTCCCTCCTGGCTCCAGGACACTGCAGCCTCATGTCCACCTGGCCATTGACCAGGAGCCCCTCCAGGTCCCTTTCCCTGGCACTGGTGTCCAGTGTGTCCGTGCATCCAGGGCTGCCCCATCCCAGGCCCAGGATCCAGCCCTGTCCCTTGGTGACTGCCCAGCCCCGCCATTTGTGGGGGTCTCTCTGCAGGGCCTCCCTGCCATGAGGGAGTCCACAGCTCCTCCCAGTTTAGTGTCATCAGAAAACTGACCAAGTATTCCTCAGGGTGCTGCACCCAGGTCATTACTGAGGAAGTTGAAGAGCACAAGGGCTGATGATGGGGCCCTGCAGAAGCCCCATCAGTGCCAGCCTGATGTCACTGCAGGCACTGTCACCCTGTGTGCCCAACCTGCGAGCCTGTTGCTCATCCATCGTGTTATCCATCTGTGGGCTGGACAGTTTTTCCAGAAGAATCCTGTGAGAAACAGCATCAAAAGTTTTGTTGAAGTCCAAAAACATTTATCTCCTGGCTTCCTTGGATCAGCTAGATGGGTTACCCTGTTGTAGAAGGAAATCAGGTTTGACAAGCAGAACTTTCCTTTCATGAAGCCATGCTGGCTGTGACCAATGACTGTGCTGTCCTCCAGGTGTTTTTCAATCCCTCCCAGAATCATCTTTTCCATGATTTACTGGGGCACTGAAGTGAGACTGATGCAGCTTTGTGAATTGGCTCAGAGCTGGATCTCAAGGATGAGGGACAGGGCAGAGAGGGAGGGATGTGCAGCTGGAGCAGGACCCGCCCATCAGTCATGGAGAGCTTTGTGTTGGCTCAGCCTCAGCCTGACTCACTCCTTCAGCTCAGGAACACCACAACAGGCATCTGACAGCTTGTGAAAAAACAGGGGAAGCCTGGCAGGTTTGAGAAGCAAGTGCTGTAACTGCATCTGGCAGGGGAGGAGGGCAAATTAGCAGTGAAAACAGCCCGTGCTGATTTGAGGACGAGGGCACTTGAACTGGCTGGCTGGGAGCTGGCTTGCATAAATATTATTTACATTATATGCAAGGTAGAACTCATCTCCTTATGCTGAACACAGGGCACTGGCATGCTCCTCACTGAGGTCACAGGGAGTTTAGCTCGGGTCTAGGCTTTAACAACATCAATAGAAGGGTGAGGGCTTGAAGCGAGGATTAAACTCCGGGTTTAAGTTGCACCACAAACTTCTCCCCAAATATTCTGTGAGCAGCAACTTCTGACTGTTCACTGTGAAAAGCAATAAATTTGAACAGATGATGTGTGGGACAGAAGATTTAGTGACTAAAGGCTGCCTTCTACAACACACAGAGTACCTAAATTTGCAGTCACTGTTTTGCTTTTTAATCTCCATTAAAAGCATCTTCTTAATTCTGTATTTGAGTTTCTTGGTGTATCAGTACTACAAAATAAAATTTCAGTTTGCTAATGTTTATCAGTTGTATTCTAAATGAAAGATATTTTCTAGGAGATACTGAAATAAAATTCCCTCCTCCCTCATTTTAGATAATATATACTGTATGGAGAGTATATGCTGTATTGTATATTTTCTATAAAAACATTACACTTTTAACTTCCTTGGGACCACGTATATAAATATTTGTACATGAAATTATAAGATAGGCTTTGAAATTTATGCCATAAATTTCTGTTAATGTTCTAAAAATATTTGTTCAGGAAAATGAAATTGCAGTAAAATATTTTACTACAGATCAGTCAAAGGTTCTCAAAACTTTATATTCTTAAAAAACAATCTTTCAAGCTATAAGACAGAGCTCCATTTTAGATATAAAAAGGCAAATTTAACCAGCTTGTCTTGATTAATACCAAGCAGTTTAACATTTTAGAAAACACTGAGATCTAAGGTGAAATAAAGTCAAGTTGTAAGCATTTTCTCTTACTACATTCATGTTTAAATTCTGTTCTCTAGAAACTTATACTGTTAGAGGCAAATGGCAGTGGATGGGGGATTATGTGCATATTTCCTATTGCAATTAGCACTAACGAGAGCAGGATGTGCTGCCCAGCAAAAAAAAACTCCAGGCACACAAATTGTTAATAAATTTGACTCACAAGCCAGAAAATGAATGCAGCATTCAGAACAATGTGTGGTCTCAGATCTATTTCTGAGGGGGTTCCTTGAGGTTTTCCAAACCTCAGTCAGGAGCTCAGCCCCACCTGGAGACTCCCAATGGCTTTTGCCACTCATAGTAGAAGCTCCTCCACCATTTCTGCTCACACAAAACTCCCTTAAATGACAGCAGCTTTCCCTCAGGAAGGTTCCAAATAGCCCCCAAATTGCAGGCCCAGCATCAGCAGCTTTCCTGTGTGTCTTCATAAAAAGCTGTTTCCCCTCCAATCCCCACCTAAAGACCATGGTCAGGTGAGTTTGAGTCCCCAGGAGTTCTCAGCTTTCCCAGGAGCTCAGCACAGCTGCAGACAGCCCTGAGCCCAGCTCACACTCACACCTCATTCTGCTGACCCAGCTCCCGTGGGAGAAGGTTCCTCACTGCAGCCCCTGCTCACATTGTCTGGCCCTGACTGACACCTTGGAGTGGCTACCTAAAACAGAGCTTAGACAAAATTAAGAGAATAAAAATGGGTATTTATTAAAGGCCTTCAATAGGTACACCTTGGGCACCCAAAAACCTGGCAGAAGCTACACCCAAGATGGATGATAGTCACAATTTTTTCACACAGATATAAGTTTGGTCCATTTACATATCAGGGGTTAATTCTCCAATTACAGCTTCAAGTAATGAAGTTATGTGCCCCCATTTTGCCCACCCCAAACTGACTTTTGTTTATAACTTTTGGTGGCCTGAGGCAGTAAGGTATCCTTGAGTCAGGGCAACAGTTGCTGACAGGCTATGGAGCTTTAGAATTAAACACTAAAGTACTGCAGGATTATAAATATATGAAAAAAATAGAAAGGCTAAAATCCTAATGCATCACAACCACCTGCAAATGCCAGCTGCCAAAGCTTGCTGCCTGCCCTGCCTTCTCTGCAGGAATCCCACACCTCTGGATGCCAACATCCCTCGGGGTGCTTGTGCTGCACAAACTGAGCAGCTGCCCAGTGTCAAGGGAAGAGCACAGAGAGATTGATGGGCTATGGACACAGGCTCAGGTTTAGGAATTTAGTCCACCAATTTACTAATCACCAAGAATCTTTTAGATGTGCCCAAATACTTTTTTCCCTAGCAGTATTAGTGTGTTTTCCAGAAGATGGAAATAGTTTTTTCTTCCTCTCATTCCCATCAACAGCAAGCAACAGCTCCTTGGGCTTGTGTCAATTTTAATTTCTATTTTTTTTTAAGGGTGAAGGGCATATTTTTGTTCTTCTTTCCAGACTTAACACAATTTTCTTGTAGTTCATGTTTCACCTCTAAACACAACAAACTTAAGGTCATCTCAGGTGTTGCTCAAAACAAAAGAATCAAGAACACCAGTAGGCACACCTATATTAGAGACAGATCTCCAAAACCCACGTCTCTACATCGAGTTTTTCTGTTTTCCATTGCAATAGATTCTGGTAAGAGAGGAAAGATTAAAAAAAAAAGAATTTATATACTATTTTTCTGTATCTCCTTTCCAGCTGGCCCATAGAACAGTTTTACAACTCAAGTATTGAATCAAGGCTAGGAAGTCACTGTGTCATTACTGCTAAAGTATATTTTTGTTTCTTGAACAACAGCAAATGCATTCCAGAAATAAAAATTGCTGACAAACTTTTAAAAAATAATGTCAGGCGGCAGCACCAACCAGGAGAGTTTAGGAAATGCCATATCTTAGGTACCTTCACAACTCAGTTGACGCCTCTATGCATTAGCATTATACTAGGATTGCTGGAGTTCTCAAAACAAGTGAAAATATACTCAGATATTATTTTCTGCACTACATTCAGCTGAGAATGGAGAAAGTTTACTACAGTCTCCCTTACCTGATTTATGTTGGCTTTTGCAATGAAGTTCAGGTGACTGCAATTTTTTTTCTTAATGTAAAGAAAATACCATGCAGTAAAAATAGCACCACAGTAGGGAAGCTTCAACTCGTACTCATTTCAAATCTGGGTCACTGCACAAACATTAGAATAATCCTAAACCAAACAGCAAGCCCATTCTTACAGCTTGCAGGAAGGTGGTAGGGAAATCAGGGTTGAACTCATAAAGGTGGGAGGCTGAAACACCTCAGAGATGGACTGGCCAGGTGATTCAGCCACTAACCAGCCTCAGCTGGTAAAGAAAAACTGAAGCCACCACGGGTGTGCCTTTCTTCAGGCATGACAGCACACTGCAGTGTCAGCAATGTGAATGCTGAAAACTGTGTGTCAAAGGCCTGAACTAAAGTGCACAGGACCCATTCCATGCAGGAGGAATTTGTACCAAACTGGGAGGCAGGCTGGGCTTAGATGTCTGTGCAGCTTTGCTGGTGATCTTGGTTACTCTGGGTTCCTCAGAGGCCTTATTTTTGTCCAAGAAGTTGATTGCAAACTCAATGAAGAAGTAAAGAATATGACATAATGTCCCACTATATAAAAAACCCAAAAGCGTTGAAGAAAAAACTTAGTACAAAAGCTTTCTATTCATCAAACATCATTGATGTTTTTTTACACCTGGAAAGACAGAAATCTCAAATCAGTGTTCACAGAGAAATTTAATTTCAGTTTTCATTTTTTTTCAACATACTTGTGTTCATAGTTGCAAACTTAAGCCATAGTGCCTAATAGAGGTAGCTTCGTGTCAGAAATTTAGAATTCAAACTTTTACCTCAGACAGTAACTCAGATTCATTGTGGCAAAACAGACACAAAAGCTAAAAGTCAACAAGACCACAAAACTCTACTGCTGAAACTTCTGACTTGTGCCTTTGACTTCATGACCATAAGGTTTCACTAAAAGAGTGTTTGGATTGAATATATTTTCTTTGCATTCTTATTGGAGATGGATTCATATGAGAATTGTATCTTTGTTTTTTGGGATTCCATCTGCTCCCACTGCCATTGCCCTCTGTGTGAGCCTTTCACAAATGGCTCCTGTGGACACAATTCAGGGCTTCAGGTGAGGAACAGTTACAAGAGAAAGATTAACTCTTCAGATGGAAAGGTCTCTCTTTCATTCAGACTTCCTTGATAAGAAAGAGCGAGAGAGGGTGGAAAACAGGAGAACAGAATACATAGCAGTGACAGAACTGTCAGTGTTTAGAAGTGTTCCTAAAGAAAATGTTGCTCTGAACTTTTTCTTCAGAAAAGTTCCTGCCTACATGCAAAAGGTGCTGGCTTGACAGAATGGGTAACATGAACTCCCTCAGAATTAGATGATGTTCTGCCAGAGCTATAAAAAAAAGTATAAGAATGAAGTAACTTAGTCACCACTAAAATCATAATTGTACACTCATCCAGGCTGGAAGTGCAGCTCAATCCCTTGTTAGCTCAGGGCTAATGTCAAAGTTAGGTCAGGTTGCTCAGGTTTTGAGAATCTTTGGAGCAGAATCTCCATTTATGAGGTAATAATAACCCCAGAGGCCCATCAGGCTGGCAAGCTGTATTCCAATATCACATAAAGGAACTGGGATCAGCTTTGTGGCATGAAAATCACTCAGCACACTACACAGAAATACAAGTAAAGGACAACACTATGACTGTAAGCATTTAAGAAAATTTCATTCAGCATATTTTTTATGGTTTGTGGAAAGGATTTTGGAAGGGCAGCAGAAAGACCAGTTTCTTTCTCAAAAACTACTGATGAACTGTTGTGTGACCTCAGGCAAAATCACTTCAGTGCTCCATGCTCCTGCTTCCCTCCCCACTGGGTCTATTTAGACTGGGAGTGCTCAGGGACAGGGACTGTCTCTCCCTGTCTATTTACACAGTGTCTGACACAGCCAGCCCCTGATCCTGCAGGGGACTTACAGATGCTATTGCATTACAGAAAAATAACAATAGTGACAAGCAAGATGGAACCAAATTAGGCAAATTGCAAGAGAGATTGAATTTACTTGTGAGAAGCTTTGCTGGTTTTTATTTTGAAGAGTTTATTATGACAGCAGATTTTAATGCACAGTTAGAATAGGCAAAACCAGCAATGAAAATGTAGGGGCAGAGCTCCACAAACTGAAGGCTAAAGATCAGCTTTGGGTCTGTTAATGGAACATACAGTTAATATGTTAGAACAGATTTTTGTTACATGTAATATGGCACATTTTCATTTACTTATTTTCAAAATGAGAAAATGTTTAAATTATTTTAGAGACAGGAAACAGGATAACAGTGATCATGTTTGTTAGTGAAATTTCACCCTGTTGTCCCTCATAATGACACCAATAACTTGTTTTATGTTCTTGTCTTCAAGGGTATCCTCTTTACTTTATAAGTTTCAACGAAATATCTGTATTGAGTTTTCACTATTATCCTGAATTTTTTTTCAAATTCATTTCCATCCTGTGTGAACTACCCACTTCTGAACTCCATGAGAATATTATTGCAGACTCCAGTAGAATTTTTAGCTTCTTCCAAGAAATGCTTCTAAGAAGAAGGAATACACTGAAGCCTGATGAATCATTCATTTATTTTTTCATGTCAAGGAAAAAAGCAGTCTCAGGAGGAGGTAGCAGATAGTAAGCAAATAGATTAAGCAGCCTTGTTGGAAATATTTTTACTTTCTTCCTAAAATACACTTTAGGATGATATGAATTTATAGACAAACTAATATGCCTTGAAAGGGGAGATAAAGAATTTTTTTTTTTATTTCTCTGTGGGGAATGTTTTTGGAAACACCTGATACCTGAGGCAGTCTACTTAATTTCAAAGGCAAGTATTTGCTCTTTAGGAGTCACCTCTGCTAATGGATGCAAACCTAGCAAGGCCACAAAATCACTTTGATCTCTGTTTCAAAATGTTTTTGGAATTTATCCATTGCCAGGGAATGAGTTTCTTCTCCTGGAAAGCTCTGAACCCTTGTATTAAATATACCCCTTGATCAACAAAGTTAAATCTCAACATTTTAGACTTACAATATGATTTTTATCAATACAAAAGTGCCTTCACCATCTAAATATTCCAAAGATTTCTAGGTTCTTTTCTGTTCCAGAAACAGAAGTAGAAATACTTCAGTCCCAAAGACTTGTCACTTCCATCTCAATGTAAGTTTTATAAGCAAGAAACTGTGACAAAACTGCCCAATTACAGTGCATGCAAGAAAAAAAACCCCTATATTGCCCTATATTGTACATTGTGTCAAGAGTTACCAAAATTTTTTTTTTAATTTTTGTACAATGTCAGTTGATGATTTAAATGCCGGATATCTGTAGCTTTTAATACTTTTAGATTATTTACCCCAGTCTTGCATAACTTCAGATAAAAATAGCTGGAACATAGAGGAGTTCAAGTGTGAAATGGACTCTGGACTTTTAATACAGTGTGATCAAGAAATTTATAATTCTTGCTATATGGAATTCTTAAGTCTTAGTGAAACAAACTAAAATAAACCCCCCTGGAATTTGTTTGCTTTGCATTTTTTTTTTTTTCATTAGAACCAATTATTTGTCTTGTACTGCTATTTTGCCTCAGCCAGAACTGAAGAGCTATATTCAATCAGCTTTTTATCTGTGTGAGATCTCTTGGAATAAATATTTTTCCCACAGAGGCAATCTAGTAAGCTGAATTGTTGAGGACTTATTAAAAGAACAAAAGTCGTAAGGAACAATGGAAATTTCACAGGCAATTCACAGCCTTTGCACAAAAACACCAGTTGAAGAGCCAATGTATTAAAGAAATCCCAGTCCCCAAGGCAGAAGTCTGAATATGAACTCTGCAATCTGGTCTCCTGGTTTTTGTATATTTTACAAAGGTCAAACTGAGCCCAAAAGCAAGTGCACAAAATGAAGCATTGGACCAGCAGTTTAAAAGGTGAGAATCCAGTTATGTTTTATCCTTATTTTGCTTTCTAGTCTTAAAGTTATTGTTATTGGCTTGTAAGCCATGTATAAAAACAAATACTCATCCAAGAGAAATATTAATAATAATAAATACAGGATTTCACAATAATTTGATTAACCCAATAAATTAACAAACCCTAACAATCTGGTACACTGGGTATATAACTTAAAAAGAAGGCTGAATAATTTAATTATGTATTTTAAACCATACCACATATATGACCAAGTCATACAATATAAATCAAGATGAAAATCTTACTTTCTGTGTTCTTCATTCAGATTTTGACAATAACATTATGCAAATGCAAAGTTTGACTTCAGAATATTGCTTAAAAGAGCAGATACTGATTCCTGGCTGAGGAAATTGTACACAGTCTGAGATTTCTATCTTTGATACATGATTTGGATGATATTTAAAATTAATTTTATTATTTGATATAGACAGATGATATCATATTTATTCAATGTGGAATGAATTTAACTTATGGGTCTTCTCAAAGGTGTAATGCCACCCAAGCTCTGGCCAAAAGACTGATTGGTAGAATCAAATCCCATGGCCTAATTTGGAATCAACACACACCTCTGAGCTACAAAACGATATTGACTATGTTTGATATGAATGTTTAAGGAATTTGTGTTTGGGGAAAAATGGCAAAATGAGCTTTACACATTAGGACTGAAAAAAAAAGATTATTAAGACAACACTATATTTTTTACTGTTTTAGAAGGAAAGAGGAGGTAGAAAAAGAAAACTTAAGGTGCAATATTTTCTCTTTTTAGGCAAATAGACCTGACATTTCTCTCCCAGCACCAACACACGTTGGCTCCCACTGCAGAATGCCTTCCTACCACACTGCAGAGACACTTAACTTCCTCCTGGGAAGTGCAGCTTTCTTCCCTAACAATGGCCCAACTGGTTTTCATAACGGAGATAAACGCTCCCTGCTGTGAATTGTAATAGAAAAACATGTCAAACAACCAACAATAAAAAGAAGCACAGCCAAAAGACTGGCTTTTCCTGTTTTTATGTGCAGCACAGAGGAAACCAAGCACGTGAACTGCACTTGGCTCCTTCTAAGTCAAAATATCATTTCTTTTAAATGAGAAGAGGAAAAAATGCAACTCATTTCTGACCCTTTTTTCACTCTGAAGCGCAGACATGAAAACTGAACCCATTAGCACTCAGTTGCCAGAGGTTATAATGAAACCTCTGAATGTGAAAGTCATATGCTTTGTTGAAAATATAAAAAAGGAACGGTTATTCAGTAAGGATTTTTCCACCCTTTTAAAAGCTGTTATAATATGAGTGATAAGGACATCCAGCTGCCATTTTGATGATCCCATGGTATTTTCTAATTTTATGTTCTTTGCTCTGGCTGACAAATGATCACTTGCTTAAACTCCCTTTCTCTTTCATCCCACCATGTATTTGCTTTCTGCTGCCCTGCATGCTTCTCTTCATTGCCTTTCTCCCCCAACTAACTTTTAATAGCCTACTAGTTTTATTTTGATGTCTCTAGATAATTAGGTTGGTGAAATTCCCTTTCTTGCTGTCCTTTCTCACCTGCTTAAACTGGGAGATGCCAAAAAGGAGGTTCCTTTTATTGAGTATGGATGAATCTGCAAATTATTATTCAACATCAGATCTCAGTCTGGTTAAATCGTGCAGAAAATGGTCAAAGAGATCAAATGCACCCATTGCCAAGGCTGAAGACAACCCATGTTTATGTTGTAGCCCTGATAATTGTTGATGAGCAAGTAAAGTAAAGTAAAAAACTGTAATTTGGAGACTGAACAGCTGTTTACAGTGCTGAGAGTCATTTTGATAGAAGTGAGCTTCTGACAGTCCTGCTTGGACAGAGTGAACACTGCTTTTTGTGAGTGCTTTTCCTCAAGCAGAGATTTCTTCTGTTCTCTTTTTCTGTTCCTCTTTGCTACCTGTATCAGACTCCTGGAAGGAAATACTGCTGCACATGCAGCAGACCCACAGTATTAAATTTGTAAATTTTTCCAGGAACATCAGTGCACAGACAGGAAACCTGACACCTCCACGTCTCAGAACATTTAACTGAACATGCCTAGACGAACTCCACAGTGTGTATTTAGATGCATCTGACTCAATGAACATATAGAATAAATATTTACATGAGATCTGAGGAATTCTAAGCCACAGGTGCTGGGAAAGCGGGCAAGTATCACTGCCCGCTTCTATTTTCTTAAAGTATCCACATCACTGGTAGGTGATGAGACTGGACAAACTCTTGTTCAGTGTGTTCTTAGGTGGGAATCCTGCTGGTGAGAGATGGTGATGGAAAGGCTGAATCATCCCATGTTCAGCATTTCCACCTGGTACTTTGTGTTAGCTGAGATTCTAACTGCAATGAGCCCATTGCTGCTGGATTTTAAACCAAGCATTTCAAAAGGACAAAAATAACAGCAACTTCTCCTCATGTTGTTGTTCGTGATCTACATTTTAACACTCCCTTGCTCCATATTTAAAGCCAGCACCTCACACCTGGAAGTTAATCATGAACCCGAAATCACTCAGAGCCTAAGAAGGTTCCTCACTCACTCTCATGGTGGATGGGAACAGAAGGCACTGGACTCTGTTTCTAAAAGTGACATTCTAGAAGAGCACAAATGGTGAGATTAGAAACAATAGATTAGAGAATGCAAGATGTTTGTTACAGTAATAAGGATGATTAGACCGTGAGGGGAATGGGAGAGGTCACGGGAACAGCAAGAGAGAAGAGTCACAACGAGAGGCCTCGAATGTGTGGTTATCAGGAAGGCTGCTTCCACCCTGCTCTGGTTTCTGTTAACAGGACCCCAGCTTGGAGCCCATCTGAAGACTCTGAAATATAAATGCATTAAGGTACATTAGCTGCTGTGGCTATAAAGAACCTTTAGAGTCATGACATTATCAGATACACAGGACAAAGAACAGATTCTCAGAGCAGCCAGAGAAAGCAAACAATTAATTACAAGAATAGCCTGCCCACATGTTGTTCTTCCCAGACCCGAGCCCAACACTAAACCTTCAAAGGGCATAAATTAGATTTTAAGATGCTCCTAACCAAGGGAGATGCCGAAACTCACTTCCATTTGATGTAGAATTAAGTATTCTGCAAAGCACAGTCACACACTATTAGTCCCTGCTGTGGAGAAAAAAGAAGTAGTTAACTTGGAAGCATAATGATGATCACAATCTCTGTGGCATTGCAGAAGATCCAGGAAAAGAAGTGGATGCTGGAGGATCTCTTGAGCCAGTGTACTGAGACTGGGGTGGGAAAGGGTAGAAAATGGGCAAAGAGTAAAGCAAATTTTGAGATGGCTAAAATTTTCTTTCTCCTCAAGACACAGCTGTCAAATAGCCCATACAGAATCTCGGAATGGTTGTGATATTTAGGACAAGATTTTGTGTCTTTAGGTCAGATGTTAAGGACTACTAATATTCTGAGTATTCTCACAGTTATGTGGGTCAATATTGACTACCTGCTTATTCACACACTGGATTTCTGACCATTACAATGAAAAAGAACCAGACCCTGTCTTTCTGAGGGTTTATATCCAATTGGAGAAGAAATGATGGAAATGTTTAAATGGTTGGAGAGTCTCCAACTGCCACTAATGAAGAACAAGAACAGTTTTTTCCAGGTAGAAATTAAAACCTTTTTTTTTTTTTCCAGTGACTGTCAGTCCTTATTACCATATTTTACTGAACTGAGGCCAAACATGTGAGCTGTTGGAAAAGGTGCCAGTCAGAAGGATGTTGTCATCTCTACCATAAAGTTTAGGTTGCAATTTTTAAGTTCAGTGACTAGATGTAAACATCCCCCTGTGAAGGAGGGGAAAGAAGCAGCTGACTGGGTTACATTACACTTGAGATTAGGAATGGAAATTCAGTGAAAATAAAGGAGAAATGGTTAATTTACCTTGTCAGTTTTTGTATGCCAACAAAGAGAATGAATGAGACTTGAGAATTTTAAAAATATATCAGACTTTTAGCAGTCAATATTTTTTCAAAAGTCATGTACAATATGTGGCCTTATTTTACTGCATATCTACTTATTTTTATTAATGCTTATTTAAAATCTCAGTCTGTCATAGCTGTGATCCTCTAGCAATCTGACAAACTGTAACAACACTGCCTGCACTTTGTTTCTTTTCACAGCAGAACCACAGAAAAAAATGTTTATAATTGACTGTGCAGTGACACACAGTTGCCACGTCTTTGTTTTATTTTGCATGAGTTATCTGCAATATGTACTATTTCCTGTTATGTGCATGGCTGCATTCTCCTGTTTCCAGCTCAGATCTGCTCCAAAGGGGTACAATCTGTTGGTATCTGTGCCTACAACCCAGAAATAGTTTGTAGTTCAGCAAAGCATTTAAGGACAAAAAATAAGCTCTTTGTTACTCAGCAAAGCAATTTATTTCACTATGCAAGTGAGAATTTTGCTGAAAGTGGATGGAATGATTATTACCTGGTGCTAAAATTGTACTGAATTGCATTTCTTGCCCAGGCAATTAAAGGATGACCCTGCAGATTCAGCTGTAGTGAAATTGCTGGTGAAAACTTAGAAAGGAAACAGAGTAGTTCTCTGAGCTCTATTATCCTCTACTTTCCTCTATTTTCCACAATAAACTCTTTTTTGTTAGACCCAAAAAATTGAAGGAAAACAGGTCTGTAACCCAGAACACCTTTTTGTGTGTTCAAATGCACAGACACACTTATGTCTCAGCTGTGTTTATAAACTGGCATTTTTCAGCATCAGTAGTAAACCAAATGACTGTAAATGCATATGGTGCTTATTTAAACCAGTTCCTTATTACCCATCCTTATTTAAAAATAGAATCCTTGTACTTAATGTCACATCTCAGCAAAAATATGAAAGCATTAGAACCATGCCTTTCAGTAGTGTTAAAATTTATTTACATCACAGCTTTCCCCTCTTTTTGCTTTTAGGATCTTTTGGCCTTTGACAGAAAGGAGGGCAAGCTTCCCTTTTCCACGACTTTCCACATGGTTCAGAGTAGATCCAGAAAAGAGCAAGAGGGATCTGACATTTTTATTGCTGTGAGTCATCACCAGAGGGTTTCTGAGAGGCAAAAGTTCCTGGAGGGATGTAAGTGAGGAGAGAAGGATGGAGCATGATGGAACAGAGAGGAGTTACCCAGCCTGGAGAGAAGCAGAGTGTGCAAAAACAGAATTGTGTTGTGTAAAGAAAAATAAGCAAGGTTAGGAAAGGCATGAAAGGCCAGAAGAGCTGTTATTTGGGTATTTTGCTCTTGAAGATGAAGGAGTTGGCACTGAAGTGTGCAGGAAAGCAGAATCAAGAATTTCCAGTGTTTATCACGTGGTTCAAGCCATGAGGGGACTGTGAGCAATCTGAGGGACAAGGAGCAATGTGAACCACCAATGTGTCACAATATTAGCCAACAGCAGTGAGACCACTTCAGAACAAGGAGTATATTTTTGGACATCTAACTATGCCAAAAAAATCATTCTCCTAGGGCTCCTCACATTTCTAGGTGGAAAGGATCATTGGGAGTGGATCAAGGAATATCTACAAGACTTGCCTTTCTTCGGTTGCCCCCTTAATGAAATATTTCAGTGGTATCCTGTCCATTGTTATACTGAATATTGTTACAGGACCTGGGGCTCCTGTGACAGGGCTCAGCAAAGCATTTCAGCCAAGGCACAGGAGGAATTTGTGTTTTCCAGCATAGCATTTACACACACACACAAACACACACACATTTTGACATTTGCAGTGCAAGGGTTTATTGTTGAAAATGGATAGTAGGAGAGGAACGGAGGAAAAAAACTCTTTGCACAATGCAAGCCAGAAAATTTATGGAATGAAAACTCAGATATATCCCAGAAACATGAGAGAAGATCAGATTAACCTAATTTTTTCTCTGTAATTTTTTTAAAATTTACCTTTTGGGACATAATTTATTCCTTAGACTGAGGACACTGACTTACTAACTTGAGACAGAATACTGCATTAAGATTGACCTACAGATGGGCCAAAAATATTTTATATTATTTACTCCAATATAATAGTAATCTTAAATGTATCTTTTCATTGCTCTAATGTTGCTATTATTTTTATATTTATGTTATTATTTTTATAGCAGGAGGTTAAAAAAATAGTATGCCAATTGGTCATTAAACTTGGATTTCAGTATTTTAAGTATGGCAGGATACAACAGTGTGTTTTTAATCCCTTGATGGATAAGAATATACCTCATATGTAGTAAAATCCATAGTTTTCAGTAAACATATAGTAACTGAAGCTATAATTCTTTTTCCTCCTTATTTCTCCTTATTCACATGAAATTAAATGTTACTGGAGGTTACTGTTCATGTACTGAAAAAAGATGGAATCAATACAATCTAGAACACTTTACCATAAAACTTGAATATTTCCCAAACTTTTGCAAGGGAAGAAAATGAAGAAAAATAAGAGGTCAGAAATTATTTAACTAGCTCTAGACCTAGCTTTACAATTGTTAACTTCATTTTTTTAATTCCATCCTCCCTCAAAGCACATTTCGCATTTTATTTTGATGAGCCGCTCAGACAACTATTTACAAAATCCTGGTATTGCTGATAGAAAATCCACCCACAAGAAGAGGTAAACTTTAGGCTCTAACATCTATTACTGCAGAGTGCAATGACCTCATCTAAGCCCACGTGGGTCACCTCGTAATTAGTGCAAGGCATTATTGTAAGGGTTAGCAGATCACAGCCCGATACCCCAGAGCTCAGGCTGTTTATTGGATCTTGCCCTGAGCCCCGAGGGAATCCACAGAGACTTCTCCCCTCAGCTGCAGACTTTGTGGAGTCTCTGTAGCCTGGGAGTTTGGTAAACCCAGGACTCCCAAGATCTTTGGAAAAGTCCGTTTTGCTTTGGTTTTAAATCGCTGATTTAAACAACACAAAATGTGATCAGCGCCGGAGCCAGTGGGGTCACCTCTCTGCCATACCTAAAAGGCCATTTTAAGACTGTAGAGGAGAAGGCTTTAAAAACAATTATTTCAGGGGTAAAGAGAGCACTCATCAAGGAGCAGGAGCAAGAGTATTTCACTCAGAGCAAGGCCAGCTCTTTCCCATGCACCCCTGCCATGGCATCCCTGCTCAGCTCTGCTGATACCTCAGGTTTTAAGTTTTTCTGTTCTGCTTTGGTGTGCAGCTTTAGCTTTATATAAATGTTATTAGGATCTTTTCACAGGGTGGTAAAGACAAAACAATCCTTTTCTAGCTGGAAAGTCAAGGAAAATCTCTTCAAATTTCAGGCCCAAATCATTAACAAAGCGAAAAGAGGATGGCGGGCAAGCAAGCAGGGAGGATGAAACTTCATAATTTGAAGCTATTAATTGGACAGTTAACTCCTATATGCAGATGGACTAAAACTTATAAAAACGTGAGATCTCATGACCAAGCTCTCTTTTGCTTCCATCTTGGAGCCATCTGGGCAGAGCCATGGCTGTGGCTCTGGTACTGCCAGGGTGTGGCCTTTGAAGGCACACCAATAAATATCCACTTTATTCCTCTGAACTCCATCTAGCCTCTGTTCCAGCTCCTTAAGGCACCACTGCCAAACCCCTCTGTCCAGACCTGTGACACCCTTGGCTCTTCCAGCCCTTGGGCTCCCCAAAGGCTCTCCAGGAGCTCCCTTCTGCATACCCTGAGCTCCCCATGTTGCTCTGGCCCAGCTGCTGATGCCTGGGCACTCCTGGGCCCCTCCATCCTCTGTAAACGAGCCCCTGTCCTGACCTGCAGCCACCCTTCCCACTGGGATCCAGGATCTCCTATGAGCAGAGCCTGCCACTCATTCCAGACCTCTGCCTAGGGGGATTACTCCTCCTTTTTTTACTGTATGTGGGGGAAGGTGGAGAAGGGGAAGGAAAGGGCTGTTTTTAAAGCTTAATAGAATCAATGAAGAATTTAAAGAATACATTTTATAACATGTTATGAAAACAAAGGCTTTGCCCTGGTTCACTGCAGCAAAATCACATGAGATGACACTTTTGTACTTGTGGGAACACAACGTGGGTTGAAATAGAAGGAAAGAGCACATAGGGAAGGATTAGTCAGAAGCAATCAAAGATCCTGATAGGCAAAAGAAAAACAGAAATGTCTCTGTGTGCAGTTGGAGATGCAGCCCTGCATAGTTCAGCCCTGCTCCTTGTAGCATTCCCTGCTGATTTCCCACTTTTTGCTCTCCCCCATCTGTTTGTATCCTTGCCTATGTGGGATATAACCCACCAAATCTGATGTGCTGAGTCTCCCCGAGCTCCAAGAGATGGGTTCACGTGTCTAGAATGTCTCAAGAATTATTTGTGTGACAATACAGGCAAATTCAAGGATTCAAAACTTAAGGATTCAAACCATGAAGTGTTTGAGATAGAGATTTTTAATTTTTGTCTGTAGACCTTCATTCAAAAAGGTGCAGCTACAGTAATACTGCCTTGAATTGTATTAATGCGAGAGATGACAAACCTTAAATGCAAAATTTACTACTAATGAGTAACTTCTGTTTCTTTCTGCTAAGGTTTTGTAAATCTTTGTCTTACAATCTTAAAATCTTAGTATTCCCAGTCTGAAGTTTTTTTCCCTCTCTGATCAGTATCAGTATTTAAAATATTTATTTTGTGTTAATTCCTTACAGCTGTAGCATCCTCTTCCCTTCTGAAACAATGTGGGTTGAATACCCCCTCACCCTTCTCCCCCCTCCTGACCTGCTCCAGACTTTTGGGTTTTTCACATCACCAGGAACATTTGTTTGCTGATAGTTGTTTTTTTTAATCTTTAACTGTGTACATTTAGGAAGAGACATGCAAGCAGTAACTTTCTGTGAATTGTTTCACATTCATTAAATGTTTATACTTCCCAAATTTATGTCAAGACAACAAGTTGAAATTAACCCAATGAATTTGCTGACTGTTCTGTTTGGTGACTTGCTGGAAGCATCATCTCCTAGTTCAGATACAAGTTACCAATCATTAGACACAAAAATGCTTATTTAGAAATTTCAAGGATTTTTAGGATAGCTCTGTAGTTTACAACATGATGCACTGGATAGAAAGTAATTTTAAACATGTATTGATCTTGCTGGGCTGAGCAAACAAAGGAAAAGTGTTTCATAGCTGCAAAATTACTTTAAAAAATAAAGTTTACATATATTTCTAAGTCAAACTTTAAATCGAAATGTTTGTGTTAGTTCTGAAAAAACTATTTAATAAAAACCTTTGCTTGGGTTTAATTTGTCCAAAAAGAAATGAATTCCACCTGATTTCAAGAACAGTGCAAGTACAACCAAAGCCCCATGTAATCTGAAATATCTAATCAGACATAGCTACAGGTGATCGTCCCTCTGCTTAGACTGTGATTCTATTTTTGGATTAGGTTCACTTTGGGTTCTACCTGCAATTTGGGAAAAAGAGCTGTTTGGTGGTTTTAGTTTTGCTTTTGGGTTTTTGTAATTGTTTTTGTTGTTGTTTGTATTCTGTTTTGTTTTTTTAAATGTTTTCTATTTTAGCAAAATATATCCATGAGCAGTTTGCATTGGGTTTTATAAGGAAAACAGAACTGATTAAAAAAATCTTCCCCTTTAAATGTATTGAAGGTAGGGGAAAATAGACTCATTAAAAGAATTGGAAGTCATTATGTTGTAAACTATAAAATAGTTGAAGGCAAAGAGAGGCATGACACATGAGATAATGGATTATAAATTAATTCCATGAAAAAGACCTAGTTAAAATAGGTGTTCACCACATCTTAAAGAGCATTTAGAAATGGCAAGCCAGCAAGGGAGAAGATCTCAAACTAGCTAGGAGATACTGATGGCACATATTGTGAAACACAATCCTTGACATTCCAAGGTTCAGATTTTCCCTTTCCAGCAGGACAGGGTACCAAGGATGTGAGCTAGGGCAGGAGAGAATTCCAGCACAGCCAGCTCAGATACCTCCAGGAGTGGATGCTGTCCCTCCCAGCACACACCCAGCAGCTCCAGCAATATCTGACAACTTTCTGGGCCCTTGGGTTGTACCAAATCCTTGCAGTGTGAGGCAAGGAATTACAGTTCCTCACCCTCTCTCCTCTGTCCTCTTGTGCCATCAGGTGCTGCCTGACCCACACTTAGCAAATTAAAGGAAATTAATCAACCTTAACCCTGCTCTTATGCAGCTGGTTTTCATTAGTTTTCTTTTAGAAAACTCTCCCTCCATGCACCAATTTTCCTTTTCACAGTGATCCTCTGAGCCTGACACTGTCTTGATTTCCACACCACCAGGTGAGACAGTCCTGCTCCACTCCTGCTGCAGGAATAGCAGCAAATCCACAGGTGCAAGCAGGGACCTTTGGAAAGGGGCAGCACCCATTGGGAGCTGCAGGTTATACTTCAATATCTCCAAAGACAAGGCTCAAAGTGAATTACACTACTTTTTGCAGGTTTGGTGCTTCCAAAGATCCCAGAAACTTGGTCTGGGATGCAGGGTCTCAATGTGAAAAATGCAATTGTTTCACTGAAGAGGAAAATAATAAAGATGTGCTGCTATCACATCTTTAAAGAGGATGTGGCTTGACAGTTCATCACACCAACTTAGCAAGGGCTTCAAACCACCTGGAATTACCCTCCCAAAGTGCACAGTGAGAATGCAGGTGCAGAAAGGTGCAGGCTGGGTTTTAAACACGTCTTTACTTGCCTGCCCAGGGTTTGTAGTGGCCCTAACACAAACCTCACTGAGCACAACCAGCATGGGAGGATGGGGGAAGGGACGGGGAGAAGCAGTCGTGGTAGGGATTGTGTGACTAAAATGAGGTATTGAATTTCTGGGTTTCACAATGAAACACTCCAGGACAAATGAGGTGCTGAAGCAGGATTTATAATTCATTGAGTAATAGGATTTTGTACTGTTTAGCAGGATTAGGCATGTTAAAGAAAGACCTATTTATTTCAGCCTGACAATGGATGAGAAAAGTGTATACTGCTCTTCGTTGTTATTTTAAGCAATTTACAGGATTACTCAGTAGTGGAGGCCCTGTGCTGCCCTATCTGCAGCGTGTCACAGTAATGGTGATATTTGGATAATTGCAGTTTTCTCCATACAGTTTCAGAATGCTGGCAGTTGAAGGATCAAAGGTGTGAAGGTTGGTGGAGGGGAGGAGGGAGGGAAAGGAGGGATGTCAGGGGAGAAACAGTAGAAACCAATTAAAACACTCCCTTATTAGGCCCATGACCTCGGTGACCTCAGCCTGCCAAGCCTTTGGGACTCCATGTTCTGTGACTTAATGGTTTTTTTCAGGGGTTTTATGCTAAAGTGCTGACTGTGCTTTCTCCAATGATGTCTGCCATTGACACGGGGACTGAAACCTCTCTTGCAAAGTAGTTGGAGAGGGAAATTGCTTTTCTCTAACACTCAGGATGAGATTTCCTTTTATACACAATATTTTGTTCCCTCCTGCTCCTTTCTTAAAAAAAAAAAAAAAAGAAAACAAACAAACAGGATTTTCAGCTGACTTTTTCCTAATATTTGACAGTTTTCATGCAGTTGTTTATTTCTGTTGGCCAATGTGGAAATAAAACTATCAGAACATCCAAACTGGGGTTTCAGAGCAAAAGGCACGTGCAGAACAAGTGGGATTTTCCCCAGCAGTGTTTATTCTTAAGCAAATGTATGAAACAGCAACTTCTGTCAGGAAAAATGCTCAGGTCAGGGAAGAGAAGCTGAAAGCCAGATTATTCCTTGAGAATCTGAAATGCGGCTTAATTGAACCAGTATTAGACCTTCACAACAAAGTTTTTAATTGTGACCACTTTCTTTCTGAATTTAAAACATCTAAGGTAGTTTTAAAAACTCAAATCCTTTCTCTCCAGAAACTCAGATAGCCAGACTCCACTGCCAATTAAGTTAAAGAATTCCTGTGGAAATCTGCAGAGTTTGCATAATGCTCAGCTCCAGGCAATTTTAGCCCTGAAAATAAGCCCTGGTGGCATGATCACTCTCAAAACTCTTGAGCTCTGCTCTGAGCAACAGAATATCCATGTTTCTTCTGGAAACCCCATTATTGCTGAAGAAACTGGAAAACTAAGTGCCTAAACTGGGATGACTTTCTACTGAACACTGAATTACAAATATAATAGGCAGAAAATTAAAATCTACTTTTTATTCTTCCTAACAGATGGAACATGAGGCTATTTAGAGCAGGAAAAAAGGGGTAATGGAAAACAACAAGAATCTTTAAAATCTTTGTTACAGACTCATTTGCTGAAGTGTTCTTGCATTAAACCACTGGCATATATTCTAATTGCAGAATGGGGTGACAAGTGTGGTGTGCATCTACCTAACTTCCCTTCCTCCCTAAAGGAAGGGCAAAACCTATTAAAAATCCTCAGAAGAACACAGGATTTTTTGTACATGTAAATATTTTAAGCAGCACCTGCAGAAGGTTGTTACATTCTCATGGTCTCCACAGAAAGAACTGAATCATCAAGTCAGGAACTTTCTGGTCCTATGGCAGCAATAACAAAAACCTGCAAGTTTTGTTCTTCTGACCGTTTGAGAGGAGATATTGAATATTTGACAATGCTAATCACCACGTGGCAGAAGTAATTAGGACTCAATCTCTTGAAAATTGGCCATTAGTACAGGCAGAGACAGAAGAGAGGGGGGTCAATAATCTAACAAAATGGTCATTAGCAGCAGTTTAAATACTTTGATTTGACTGGATTCTTGCTAGAGTCCAAACCAGCAGGTTACCCAGCAACGAATAATAAAAATGGGGTCATAAAAATATATTCACGCAATCTGGCAACAAACACTAATCCAAAAGACAGCACTAATTATTTTGTACCACAGCGCTGAGGACTGTCAGAGTCATATTTTCTGCTCAGAAAATGTTTTGTAGAGATGTGAAACCCTTTTTCAAATCACAATTATGCCTCAGAGAATTCCTGGGAGGTGAATATGCAAAAGTTTTAAAAGTAGACTGTATGCTGACCATGACACAGAGAAGCAGGTAAAGTATTGCAGATAAGAAGCAAATTTGGGCACTCATGGACGTGCTTGTTTACAGGCAGGAGATCAGAGCTCTGAAGTAGCTAATGAACATTTATTTATTCCTGTGACTCCATGGACAGTCCCATGATATTCCATGACTTTCTCAGAGTCCCACACCACAGGCAGCAAGGCATTGGGCAGGATTTGCTGAAGGTCCAGCACCCAGGGCTCATGAAAAATGTGTATGATGTCTGCAATTCAAAACTTGGAATAAAATATGAAAATTAATCATAATAATGCAGCATTTTGTGATTTTTGAGGTTTCTGGCTTGCAGTTTTGGAATGGCAATACTGGCTGAACTTTTGGCTGCACTCCTCATTAGATACAATAAGAAGTCTATAGGTAAACTATGAGAGGCAGAAGAGCTGCAATTATTAACTTATCTATTATTTTTGTGCAGCAACTTCAAATTGCATTTAGGATCCAAACTGAAAAACAGCCCTACCACATCATATTTCTTTAAAGGGAACATTTAAAATGCCACTTCAGAAGTCACAGTATGAGATAGGATTTTTAGGCTTTACATTTTTAATCTGTTTAGACATGTAAAAAACTATTAGTACCCTATGCTTGATGTTCTGAGAAGCATTCACCTGTCAAACTGTTTTATGCCAATTCTGATCAGTGACTAAAAGTGGTTTGTGAGAAGACAACTAAATCCATCAAAATTATGCTTAAAAATAACCCTAAACAATTACTCACTTTTGCCCCATTTGTGCTGTCAGTGGTTTATGCTCAAAAGCAGACTGAGAGGTCACATCTGAAATTTATTTTCTATCCAGTTTTAAAAAGAGCAATTATCAACAACACAGATATGCTCCTTACAAAATGTAGTATTTTGTATGTTCCATACAAAATAATGTACCTACAAAATAATGTAAGAATTCTGTGAGATGTGCCTTAAGGAGGATCAAGGTGATTTTAAATTAAGGATCTCATCAGAAATGAGCTGATGTCTGCATGCTAGGCAGCTGCCCTGGGAATTTATCCACTCACAGTCTTTCCAGTCATTGTCTTTTATATTATTATACCTGGAGCTATGTTTTAACACACTGATTGTTTAACCTGCATTATATTACAATACTTTGGATTGCTACTTTATTTAAAGACATTATTTTAGAAGCACACAGCATGTGAATAATATTGGCAGGACTTGGCCAGTTCTCCAAAGAAAAGATTGTACTATTCTTATGGAGTGAGGGATAAAATTTCTCAGTCGTACCCTGAAGTAATCCATGAACAATTCTTGAGCTCAGCAAAGCTCAGTACCAAACCCTTCTTTTATAATGATAAAACAATAATTAAATAGGTGGCAAAAAAAAACCCCTGAAGAATGACTGCAAATGTTTCAATTAGTTCTGCTCAGGTATCATAACATTCATAATCCTCAGAGCCAACAGTTCCCAAGGATTAACTCTGATAGAGACAACTTGCAGTACTTGTTCACAATATTTGCTAAAAAATCTGGTGTTTCACTTCTGCAAACTCAAAACACCTGTCTACACAGTCAAAGCAAATTCATTACAAACCAAAATTGACTGCAAGGCAACATGAGAGTAGAATGCTAGCTCAAATGCTTCAGATTTAAGAAGCAAACTAGGAAAGGCTTTTGAAAAGTACATCAAACATGTCTTAGAACAAAAACAGAGTGTATTTTAAACGTGGATATTAGGAAGGCATTTGTTACTAAATAGTAGCGAAAAATAGAAGGTGTAGAATATTAACTTTCTACTGCTGCTACAAGTGATTTAAAGCCTGGCACGGTGAAAAGGATGTGTAAATTCTCTGTCCCACTACTGGAAAAGGAATGAGAATAACACCACAACCATGGTAAAACAGCAGAGTCACATGAGTGCATTAGCCATGACAACACAGGAACACATCCCACAGGCTCCATCCACAGCAGAACTGAGAGTTTTGTCTTGTTCAAACACTGCCATGTCCACAAAACCCCAATAGGAACAGGCTCAGTTCTGTGATGCCCCCAAAGCCTTAATTCTGCCAGACTCCAGGCTGGGCTGGTATCAGTTTGAAAGGCAATTACATCTTGAAAGTGGGCAGCTCTGAGATTGCAACAATCCACTCAGGAGCTGATCCCTTTGCTGACAAATAGCTAAAATTTACTCTCCTCTATAATTTAGGGCACTTACCCTAAATGGTTTTCTAGGTTTTCCATCCTGTCTAACACAATGACACCTTGGTGTCCAGAAACATAAATGATAAGCAAAATTATCCCTGGTGAAATGCATATATTTATTATGTTGGGTTTTTTCCCCACTAGTTACAGTGCAGAGTATATAAGAGTTTATAAGAGAACATATCAGTCCCCATGCACAGCTGAAACAGCACATATTCCAAAACCCAGTGACCTGTTTGTTCTTTCCACCCCTTGGAAACCTGCAGTAGGATATTTTCTCTAATAACAGATGACCCACAGCTTCAAGATGTCAAGTTTCTTTAAAATGTCAGCTGAGGTACTCAACATCATCAGTCATTTTTAAAAACCTTAGTCCTCCTCCCTGGGACCCTGGCTGTAGCTGAGTCCACCCAGGAAGAAATCTGATTCCCTGTTTGAATTAAACACATTGTGTTTCTGCAGTAATGACACTGGATACTGGACTGACCTTCCTAAATGTAACAAATGCTTGTCCACTTAGCAAAATGTAATGCTTTGACCTTCTTACCCCATAGGAATTGTGATTTGTTATTAGCCAACCTAGAGACATTTCTGTCATTCAGCATTTAAAGACAAAGATTTGAAGAAAAAGGGGTTTTGATTTGCTCTTTTACTTTTTTTTCCTGTGGAAAGAAGGCAGTTCAATTTCACCCACTACTTCATTGTAAAATACTGTACAATTGCATTATGGCAGATGTAAGTAACCATTTGAAAGAATTCAATATTGAAATTTGGACCAAAATAGAGGCATTAAATCCAGGAAATAAAAAGAGCATAGAAAGGATAACTATATTAAAAAGAATAACTATATTTTCATTGTTTCTGATTTATTCCTAACTCTGACTGTATTCTCCTTTGTTCTCAAAATGGAAAATCACTTGCATAATTCTGGCCTATATTTCCTAAGAATGAATATAAACAGAGATTCATTATTACTACTTTTCACAATATAATTAATCTGGCTAAGGATCTACTACTTTCCCTGAAATATTTATATGCATATGAGCCTTCACATAACTGTGGCACCATAAAAATGCCTTGTACTGCTAAAGTGGAATTTCCCTGACATGTCTGTGAACATGCACATCTCCCCAAACCTACATGAGAGTTGTTTATACTCAATTACTCCATCAGCCAAGTTAAACTGCTGGGCTGGATGAATTGGGACCATTGTTTCCTCCAGTTTCATGGTATCAAACAAAACAGTCACAAGAGTGAGAGAATTAATTCATGTGTAACTTCTCAGTGCCTGTTCTGAGCGCTGCCCTTCCAGATTATTTTTACATGTGTGGCACTGCACTGAATACACACTCCCTAATACTGGGCTGCTTTTCATTTCAGACTTTAAGCACGAGTGTTGTTGGATTAAATTCAATTTATAGAGCAATGGACATGAATGTTGCCAGGGCTGAAGTGCCAAGCTAACCAACAACATGTGACAGAATTTAGCCCCATTGCGCAGATCTGGCAGTCAATGGGATTTGGGAACCTGTGCAGAAAGGAAATCTGAATTTTGGATTGCAAATACAGTGAAGTCCTGCTGAGGAAAGAGCTATTGGGAATAGAAAGATATGGAATGAAACGCTCTATCCTTTTTTTTCTCCAACACTTCTAGACCCTTTTTCTCAGCTAACAATTCAGTAATAATTTTTGAGCTATATTTATCAGAAATGACAATGATCATGTTTTGTCCCTTTAATACTGTTGCACACAGTAGCAGCAAGCTACTATTTAAAATGCAGCAAAAAGCTTGGGGTTTGTTTGTTTGTTGTTTGTTTGGCTTTTTTTTATTGGTTGGGGGCATTTTTTCTAATGATTTTCTGTGTATAAATAAAGCAATTGTAGATGTGCAAAGTGGATTTTTTTGCCGCCTCTATTTTCTGTGTGTGTTTGGTTTGGAGTACAGAGGAATAGCTGGGGTTTGACTTTGGAAACTTGCAGGGGCCTTTTAAACTCCCCTTGTAGCACCAGGAGCTGTTCCACAGCAGCATCTCCTAGAGCCCTGTTGGTGTGAAGGCAAAGATGGACACAACAAAGGATACAGTGGGTGTGTAATTCTGCTCTCCAAAACCAGCCACAGAATCTCTCTTAGTTCCTAATCCTAAAGGATGCATTTGTGCCAAAGAGCAAACTCAAACAGGACATCCACACCTGAATACCACCTTCTTTGGACTGGGTTGGGCAAAAGTAGAAACTTTCTGCAGGCTGCTTTGCGCTTTGGATAGCGGCATCTGTGTCTCCACTCTGTGTTTCACAGTCTGGGTGTCAGAGTGAGCCAGTTGGGTTTGCCCTGGCTGTCCTGGCCAAGAGAAGGTGTTTTGTTTGCCCAGCCTGCTGACCCACACAGGGCTGGTTTGGTGCACTTGGCTGTGCTGCTCTGGAAATGTGACCAGGTTGCATATCGGAGTGAACACAAGACATTTCTTGGTCACCTAAAGCCATTTAAAACCTGTTGGACACAAGTCTCCCTGCAGCCTCTTGGTCCTCAACCACTCCCTCTCTGGTGCTTAAACCTCCAAAAACAAAGCCAGATGATCCATCCTCCAAACCTGTCCTGTTCCATGTGAGCATGTTTTTCTGATAGATAAGGTAAATTACACAACAAAGGGAAAAGCACTGCTTCTGCCCTGCTTTCCCCCCTTTAATTATCAGTGGCTGGAGACACAATTAATTTTGGAATTAAGACCGTCTGCTTTCATAAAAAAAAATATCCTTCCTGTCTGGCTACACTTGGGTTTGGTTTTTTTTTTCCCAACCAATGTTGGCAATTATCTTCTGGGTCGCCTCTCAGTTGTCAATGGGCTGTCTGTGTGCCCCTCTGTTCCTGCAGTGTTTACAACAACTGGCTGTTTGTGACACAATGTGGCACAGCCAGGGAGGAAAGAAAAAACAACCCCAAAATGCTTCAGCAGGGCTGCAGAGGCTGATATGATGGAGTAATTACAGATGTCGTACAACCTGATAGCATCTTTGGAACACAGGGCCTCCTAATGAGAATGATAACACTTGGAGCGATTGTTTCAAGCCTTGGCCATGGTATAATTATGTAAAACAAACCCCAAGCTCTGAGCTGACTAAACCCATGGATTTCACAGCTTCAAACAAGTCCTAGAAAATGCCAGCACGACCCACTCTGCATGATTCTAAGGGAAGAAGATAATTCAGGAATGGTGACATGGACAAGGATAAAACTGCACCCATCAGAAAGGGCAGGGATTTCCTGCTGATAAAATGTGATCACCACTGCGGAGATATGTCGCAGACAATTTTTATGAAGAATCCTTTCCTTAGGATTTTTAATCCTGAGAAGCTGAGAGGCCTCAGGAACAAAATGTAAACATTGATTATCTACTGCTGTGGAATGCAACAGGTGCATCTGTGATTGGTCTCAGAGTTGTTTCTAATTAATGGCCAATCACAGCCCAGCTGGCTTAGACACAGAGCCTGAGCCACAAACCTTTGTTATCATTTTTCTCCTTGCTATTCTTAGCTAGCCTTCTGATGAAACCTTTTCTTCTATTCTTTTAGTATAGTTTTAATGTAACATATATCATAAAATAATAAATCAAGCCTTCTGAAACATGGAGTCAGATCTTTGTCTCTTCCCTCATCTAAGAACCCCTGTGAACACCGTCACAGAGATTGGAGTCCTTTCCATAAAGTCTTGGCTCAGACTGGAAGAAATGACACCTAAGTCATTTCAGCCTGGGGGTAGGATAATTTTGCCTCCATGTGGTCCCTAATCTCCCCCTGAGAACACCCCAGCCATTGCAGTCTAATCCTTGCAACAAGATCCAAAAATGAAGGCTGGGACTGGAACCATAAGTGTCCAAGTAAATTAGAGGTGTTCTGTACATTGCAAAATGAGACATGCTCACACCAGGATGCTGTTGATGAAAATACAATAAATAACCCAATACCTTTGGGATGGATTGGCCAGCCAATCCACTTCTCCCTTGTTTTAAGCTCAGAAATGCCCCTGCTCTGGTCTAGTCCTGCCTACCTGGATTGCAGCCTTAGGGAAAATTTTTTCTCTTTGGAACTGGACAGAGGAAGAAACATTTTCAGAAGAAATACAAATAAAAAGCACATTGAGGCCAGGAGCTGAAGCAACGCAGATCTCAAAATGATAATTCCACTTCTCCTAGAAAATGAGCACTTGGCTGGCCTAAGAATCTCATAAATTTCTGGGCCAGGGATCCTGCTAGCCAGCACAAGATGTTGCCAGACTACAACATCAGAATGTCCTTCCTCAGTTTCACTTTCTGATATTAAGTGTAGTCTCCTTGCCTGTAAAACAAAACTTCTAGATACACTGAATGAGCCAGAGCATCTCAGGATTTTATGGTCCTATTTTGCTTCCTTTTTTTTCCTCATATTTGAATTTCCAATGATATAGTGTTCTTAGCTGCATTTCAAATTCTCGAGTTCCTAGCTCTTTCTTCTAAATCCCTATGTGCTGGTGAACAACCCAAAGGCAAATTAAAAGCAGAAAGGAATTTGGTAATGTAAATGTAGCCCCTGTCTTCCTTCAGAAAGAGCAGATTATTCACACTGTGGCCAACATCTTTCAAAATAATTTTGTTTTTCCTTACAGTTGCAGTTCTATTGTATTCTGTCAAAATCCCCACTGTCACAGGTAAAACAATGTATTTTTTATTGCTTACCTAGTGGAATGCATTTTTTGTGTTTTTTTCTTTTTTTTTTTTTTTGCACTTTAGCATCTTAACTACAAAGTGTAAGGTTTGATTAAACAAGATACTACTCAGTTTTTATAAGGGAGTTGAGCTACTCTGGTTAATGGAGTAGTTTACTGATATAACTGAAGGTTTTAGTATGACCACCACAGTAATAAAACTTGTCTTCTTTTTTTAGTAAAGTGATAAAAGCCAAAATCAGCAAGCAGGAAGAAGGGCTCAATATGTTATACTCAGAAGGCATAAGGAACACAGAAAATTAGCAGGACATTTGCCTTCCATAAGCTATTGCACATAAAGGATATACAAAAAGGTGGAATGATTTGATGTTCCCATCAGGAATTTTTAGGTCAAGGAATCCATTCAGAAGCTATCCAATAGGAGCATCTGAAGCAGGTTGTTTAATCCAGTGACCTACTGAATGGTGTTCTCTGCTACTAAAACCTCCAGTTATAACTGGAAACTCCTTCCATTAACCAGAGCAGCCCAACTCCCTCATTCAAACTGAGTAGAATCTTTTAATCAACGCTTACACTTTGTAGTTAAGACACTAAAGTGTAAAGTAAAATTGAAATAAAAGCACAAAAAAATGCTGGCCAGTAAAAAAAAGAAATTAAAAAAATTGTTTTACCTAAGGAAACAGGCATGCTCAAAATATAGCATTTTCTATTGAATCATACCTTAAAATAAAAGGAGGCTTATAAATGCCAAGATGAAAGAGAATAATGCCTTGCTTTAAAATCAGAGTTTAATTCACCCAAGGGAGAACAAAAAAATTAGGCACATTCCTTCTGCCACTAAGGATAAGTCCTCATTATTTCAGGCTGTTTTCCAGGCTAGGTAGCAGAGCAAAACAATGAGGGAAAAAAAATGTAACTTCATAAAAGCATCTGACATTGTACCTGAAGTAACAAGAAATCACATTTAGCTGCTGGAGATATTCCTTCTGGTGAGTAAAATGCACTACTATCACTCTTGCCATATGGTGAATTGATTTATTCTCTGTTATTGCAGTTGTATACTGATGGAACTCACTGCTGTCACAGATTCTTGGCAGCAGATATCTTTTCATAAAAATCCTTTCTTTAGGATTTTTCCTTCTGGGAAGCTGAGGCCCCAGAAAAAGAATGCAAACAATGGTTATCTGCTGCTGTAGAATGCAACAGGTGCACCGGTGATTAGCTTATGTTGGATGAGTACAATTAAAGGCTAATCAAAGATCAAGCTCTCTCTGAGACAGAATCAGAGAGAGCTCCTTTATTATTCATTCTTTTTCTATTCTTAGCGTAGCTAGAATTCTGAGAACTTTCTCTCTATTTCTTTTAGTATAGTTATAATGTAATATATATCACAAAATAATAAGTCAAGCCTTCTGAACATGAGGTCAACCTTCTCATCTCTCTCTTCACCCTGAAAAGCTCTTGCAAGTCCTGTAACAGCCAGGAGGATTAACACCCCCAGGTTCTGCAAATGCATCATCAGAACTTTGAGAATCAAAGTGTTCATCACTGTTTTTATCTCTTGGGCAACCTTTGTGAACCAACAGCAGAGTTTTGAATAAATGAAGTTTACCTACACTGTTTTCTAGAAGACCAATACACAAGAGCTGCAGTAGCTCATCCTGGATTTTACCAAAGGAGCTTCAGTTCAGGCCAATCCTTTTAATTTGCAACCTTTAGCATTCAGCCAAATAGTTGGGACTTAATAGGATCTGCAAGTTAAAATAAAAATCCTGCATGCTTATCTGTTTCAGTTCTTATCCCACATCTCCTCCCTGGGCAGAACACTCCATTCTTACTCTATCTGGATGCTCTCTGCTCTATCCTGGATGTTGTCTCTGGTCTCCTTCAACTTGTGGCAACCCCTACTTAACAAAGACCCAAACATGCCACAGAGGAACTCCTTGGAAATAGCTGAATATTCTTCTAAGTCTCCAAAGGACTTCAGAGCCTCAGAGGTAGAAAAGGAACAATGCACAAGCTCAGCAAACTCAGAGTCCTGGAGATGCGAGGAAGACGTGATGGAGCATATTCCAGGATTCAGCAAAAAGATTTTTAGAGGAAGCCTAGGGCTGAAAGTCCAAATTGGAATACCTTCTTTGACACATTTTATTCCCTTACTTCAAATAACAAAAGGGATTTTGATACCTGCTCAACCAAGGGATTAGAAATAATAAACAACTGCTGTGTTTGTAGGTTACTTTAACTGCATGGAAAGGAAATAATTTCTGTTATGTAGCATAGGCCAGCACTTACAAAAAATTACTTATAAGTGCTGAGGACAACTCTGAAATACATTAGAAGCAATAATTTCAATCACAGATCAACTGTGAATTTTTCCTTCACTTTTTTATTTACATTTCTTTTCCTCTTCCAGGCTTTTTATTCCCTTCATCTATTTTTCCACCTCACATTTCTATTCCAACAAGCTGGACAACTGTTTTAAACAATAAAATGTGTAGCAAATTCAGTATCTGGCAGCTCCTTGTCCTTTTGCACAATGAACATACACTGTGTTTTCTACTGCAACCTCAAGGCTTTGCAGACTTGGGAATCACTGTGCTTTTGTAAACCAAGGAAAAGAAATACACACGTATTTTACAAAGGATCCAGTTGCTCTCTGAAGAGCTTATGACCAAAATAGTTTCCTGTTTTATATTCTCTAGCAAATGAAACAGAGACCAGAGTTACAAACTGAGAAATTCTGAGCCTGGCATTTCCAAAAATTTGTTGTCAAATAGCTCTTAAGTGGATATATAACATTTATTATTCCCTGTGACTGTTGTGTAAGGAGAAATCCAGCTAATTTGTTAGAAATTCTTTTTTTAAGATGATTTAAGAGTTGATGAACCTGATAAGAAAACAACAGGGGTAAGACAATAAGTTTCTACCCTTGATTACTTTCCTGCTTTAGTGGGGAGCTCCCCCTGTGACCTACACCATTTATTTACCTGCAAGAGAGAGGAGCAGAGAGAAACCCAGGGTGAGTATTAAAGCTGATGTCTCTCCAGGGAGAGCTGCCTGACTGATCCCTGCCCTTTGAAACTGTCCCAGCACCCAGAGTGCTGGGTGAGTCCTTGAGCAGGATGGGTTTGAGTGCTGAGCTGTCCATCTCCACATCCTACATCCACCCATTGTGGCAATGGAGATTCTTATGAAAATCTCCCAGTTCAGCTTGCACACAGTGACCTAAGAGGGTTTTTTTTAAAGCAACACCTATTAGGCTTGCTCTATGAAAGCAGTGGCTGTTCCAGGATTTTCCTCAGGGGCAGAAGCCAAACAAAACCTGTAACTGAATCTCCAGCATCCACTCTCCCACCATGAAAAACCCCAGCAATGTTGCAGTTTGAAATTCAGGAAGAAAAACATTTAGCATAATAAATAGCTCTGGGCTCAACATGTCCTTGCTGAGGGTAACTTTGGGTTCTCCCCTAAATAAAAACATCCCAAGAGCATGAAATGGTAGGACAGTAAATATTATGTTTTAAGAGGAGGAGAGGCAGACCTGCCAGATGTCCTAAGCTAAAATCCATGAAAAATCCCATTTCTTCCCCCTATCCCTATATAATTTAGGAATCAAATTTATGCACAGGATGCAAAGAAAGGCACAGAATAAAATGCATGACTTTGGAAAGCTTTAAGTAACTCATGTAGTCTAGAATCAAACTCAAAACATCTAGTCTCCCATTTATAAGTTTATGAAAATTCAAAGTATGAGAGAGATGACTAAAAAATTACAAAATTAAGAAAAATTCCAATTGTGTATCTGAAATGAAAAGCCATTCCTTTATGAATTCCTTTAATCTGCTACAGTTCTATGATAAAAATTTTAATAAAATACTAAATGAGAAAATTTCTGCTGTAAATAACTGGAAGTTTCCCTTTCATTTCATGGGAGAATATGGTTATGTGAGTGGCAATATTCTCAACCATAAAACATAAGGAGGGTCCTTCATTCAGGAAAATCAGGATAAACAAGGCTTCTGAGAATTCTAGAGCATCACAAAAACCCAGACATAAAAGATATTGTTGACTCAAACATAAGGGACTAAAGTTAAGGAACAACAGGGAGTGTCTTGACCCCAGTGTTTAAATAGTGCTCATACAGAAAGTGGCAGATTGACAATCCCCTCCTAACAAAATGTTCCTTAAAATTCTTTCTATTGAGATTTTTTGTTTACTAAAAAATTTAAGGGACGGTGAGACAAAATTATCAGTATGTTTTTAAATGTCACTTTTTGGACTGCTGGTGCTTTTTCTCAAACTCAGAGAAATGTACTTGCCAAACGGTGCCATTTTTAATGAACTATTATCATCACCCATGACAGCTGAGTGATGCAAATTCCAGCCGTCTAAAAGAAAAGGAGGTCACAGCATTTCACCTAAAATATTCTGAATTCCACATGACGCTGTATGTAAATAGCAAATACAGCCAGATAGACACATAGCACAAAGTCTGCCAGGTTTCTCTTAAATCTTTTTGACACAAAGTGAATTTTGAAGAATCAAAGTAAGGAAAAAACCCACATAAAATAGGGAAATCAAACTTTCCCTACTTCTTGTTTTAAGTCTCAGTTGAGAGAGCTGAGTCCTACAATTAACAAACTTCTTTTTCTGCCTGATCCTGCGATTGGAGAACAGTGCTGCGTTTGAGACACTGGAATCTGTTACCCATAAAATGACATTGATCCAGTTCAGAATTGCCAGAACTGAATCAGATGCGAAAGCACAGAGACCAAAAAAAAAAAAAAAAAAAGCAAGAGAGCTCCAAGTTTCCACTGATGTTTTCAATAATTTGACGATCAGAAAGCTTCATTTTGAAAAACAAACAAAATCATTTCTGTTTAAAGAACAATGCTGTCACCTTGCTAACAGCCTTTCAAGAAATTAATCATGTGTAAGGAAGGAGAGATTATTTTCTTTCTAGTCAAGAACTGGTGAGTCACCACTCCTGGGGCTTGCCAAGGAGCAATCACTGCACTCATCCTTATGCTTTCTTTAGGATTTATTTCCACAGGAACACCACAAGTTTCACAGACCTACTGCATTTTGCACCTGAGACATATTTTTACCTTCTATTCCCTTTACTGGCTGTGAAATCTTTTTGTAACAGGTTCAAAGGACAGTGTGGAAAAGGAAGATTCCCTTCTCTGGATCCTCCCAAACCTTTTCTCTGTGGAATCAGATCTGCATCACTCCACATCAGCCAGGATTTATGTCTGGCATGTTTGCAAGCTTTCTTGGGCATGAAAATCCTTCTTTAAAAAGAACAAACAAAAAGCAGGGAGAGATAAAGCTCACTGAGCAGTAGAAACTACCCAAGTAAAACAGGCTGAAGGCTGAGATATGTGATTTAATTGGGGATGTATTTAGGCTAGCAGGAAATGCCACTGATAAGAAGCTAAGGACTAAATGGACAATGTCTTCTAAGGGATTTCAAATTCTTTGATGAGCCTATGAGGCAGAAGTGCCCTTACAGTCTGTGCTGCAACCAGAGTTAATTATGGATTTATACATGTGGAGAAAAGGCTTGATAGTTATCTGTAATAAGCCTAAATTGGAGAGAGACAAGCTGAGGTCAGAGAAGTTATTAGTCTGCCTCAGAGAACTTGTAATGAGGCCAGAAAATGATGTGTGTGCAAGAAACCTCAAACCCACCTCCCCTCCTTCCCAATTTGAGGTAGCCCTGCCTTCATCATCCTTCACTTGCAGAAATCAAGGCTTTTCCTTTTCATAGAATCTGTTAAATTTACTTCCCCTTTTCCACACAGCATCCAGATTTAACAATCCATGCTGTCACACACTCTCAAGGAAAAGGCAGCTGGTTTCTGGAACACAGGAATTTTTCAGGATATCACTGTGCTCTGAAGATGGAGATGGTCTCCCTTGTACAGGAAAAAAAGGAAATTTGGAGGCCAACAGCAACTCCTCAGCCAGGCAGCAGCCAGGATTTACCTGGCTGAGTCTCTGCAGCTCTGCCAGAGGATGGAGGTCACAGTCTGGGAGAATTCCAGCTCTGATGTGAAAGTGCTAGAAAGGCTCTGGAGATATGGATTAAATGCCAGTTTTCTGTTGTGTTGTCAGAAACACAAGGTACAAGTGAACAAATTATTCAGCCTAGGGCTCTCTAACTTAATTTTCTATGTGTGCATGTTAAATCAAATTAAATTCTTGCCTTTCCAAAAAGTTACTTTACTGCATTTCCAAAGGTGCAGCTTGATCAGCTGACTTTGAATTCACCAGAGACCTACATTGTACAGAGAGTGCCTGCCAAACCTGCACACGCACACACACAAAAGCATTTCTAAAGCCTGTTCTAAAAGGGGGGGAAAAAAATAAAATCCTGTCTTCCTGGCTTAAAATGTTTGATACTTTCCATATTCTGGAGGGGCAGTTTTCAAGGGAGAAATTTAAACAAAAATAGTGGTGACACTAGATACTGTCCTGCTCCCCACCACCATGTGCAGGGCTGGGTGCTCACACCACACTGAGATTTTGGTCATGGTAATGCAAAATCCAGGAGTGCCAAGGCTTAAGTGACCTCTGAACACTCCTCAAAGCAATACTGGCCATGAATTATTCCCCTTGCCCAAAATGAAGGAATCGAGGCAGCATTGCTCTGTGCCATGCTGGACTTGGGGCTGTTTGTACTGGAAACTGGGCCCTCCTGCATGTCCAATGTAGCCATGATATTTTCTGAAAAATCCCTTTGCCAGGATTTTTCTCCTGAGAAGCCTCAGAGGAAAAGAAAAACAATGATTATCTGCTGCTGTGGAATGCAAGAGGTGCATCTTTGATTGGTCCA
The DNA here is from genome assembly GCF_028769735.1 of Zonotrichia leucophrys gambelii. Classification (NCBI taxonomy): domain Eukaryota; kingdom Metazoa; phylum Chordata; class Aves; order Passeriformes; family Passerellidae; genus Zonotrichia; species Zonotrichia leucophrys. The sequence continues at coordinate 8,287,595 of NC_088170.1, forward strand.
TGTTGATTGTTTCTAATTAATGGCCAATCACAGTCAGCTGGCTTGGACTCTGGTCAGTCACAAGATTTTATCATCATTCCTTCCTTTTCCTTGCAAGCCTTCTGATGAAATAATTTCTTCTATTCTTTTAGTATAGTTTTGATATAGTTTTAAGGTAATATATAAATTATAAAATAATTAATCAGCCTTCTGAAACATAGAGTCAAGATTCTCATCTCTTCTCTCATTTGGGGACCCCAGTGAACACCACCACAGTCCAGCACTTCAGGGAAGACCCAGCTATGATCCCCATGGCTCCCTCAGCCCTTTTTGTCTGCCCTGCATCTGCTCACAAGGGCTTGAGTGATTGCCAGCTGGAAGGGCTTGTTTTGTCAGAAAGCACAGAGGAGTGGAGTAGAAAACTTCCTTTTGCAGATTCCCTACTAATTGCTTCCCAGAGTTTTCCTGTCCAGAGGGAAAAGTGCTGCTTCTCTCTTTCCCTTTTAGTTAAGGCCATGATTTCAATTTAAGTTATGAGTGGGATAAAACCTATCTTTAAATAAGCAGGTGAGTAGAAATGTTTGAAGATCCTGAGTTTATAGATCAAAAGCTTCAGAGCCAGGAGACTGCAGTAATATGTGCTTCCATTAGAAACACGTGTGCTGAATTTTAGGCAAAATACTTTTATTTCCAATACCACCAGATACTAGAAATCAACCATTCATTTTTAGGTCATTGAGTGAAATGAGCACACTTGCTAAAGACATCATTCCTAACATGAAAGAACATTTTTTAGTAACCTATAAACCTAAGATTTCATTTTCTTGTGGCTAGCTGCTCATGTAATGAGGGGGAATATCTTTTCCCTTCAAAAAATATCTAGGTCTGTGTAAAGTCTTCTTCTGAGACTCACATTAAATGTTGATTTCATCTGTGACTACGAAATTCTACCAAGGCATGTACAAATCTGTTTCTAAGCCTTGTAATTTTCATGAGTGATACCATTTTAAATGCATTTTAAAGGTCAATTAAAGACCTTTCACTTTTGTTGTGAATGATGTGGTCAAAATGAGCAACAAAAATCAATTACCTACTTCAGCCTTTGATTCAGAAAAATCAATGCTAAACTGCAGGAGTGTTCTGCTGCATTTTGGACTGCCACTTTTTGGATGGAAGAGATGCACTTAACACATTTACAAAGAGATCTGGATTTTTCAGTGCCAGGAACCAACACTGGATTTTTACCAAGCTTAGCCTAAGTATACACATTGCTGCTCCTGATTTTTTTACTGAATTTACTGGATCTGTAGTTCAAAACTCATCTGAATAATTCCAGTGCCAGGATACCCTTCTAATTCTCCATTGCAGTAATGGAGCAAGGACAATAAAAAAAAAAAAAAAAAAGGATATTTCAACAAAAAAACATCTGTGCCAAGTAATGACCAATGGTGCCATAAGAAAAGAGGAAAGAAAAGCAACAAGAAGTGTATTACAGCTGAGTGGGAATGGAAAACCCTAATTTCTACCATTGTGTTCTGAAAAATTATGTACAGCCAACCACCAGGTTTGTGGTAAATGCCCAATAACACTGATAACAAGTGAGAGTCATTACTGCTATCCTGAACCAAAAATGCCAAAAACCAGCACAGCCCAAAGTGAGAGTGGAATAAAAATTACAGATGAATTACAGAGCTTATCTACCTCTGTGCTTCAAACACAGCTCCCTTATTTAATTCAGAAAAAAAAAAAATCAAAGTACAACTGGTGAGTCAAGTCTCTGACCTCACTTAAATCTTTGAGCTAATCTTGTGATTATGGCATTTCCTCCTGGCTGTTCTAATTTGTGAGTTATATCATGATTTTCCTACTCTAAATTGTTCTTTCAAGACACGTATTTGAATCAGCAATAATATATACAGTATATAATATATAATATGTAAATATATTTTAATATAGAAATAAAATATATAAATATATAGTTATAAAATATAAAATATATAAAATACATTATATATAAAAATAGATTTTTATATATAAAATAAATATAAATATAAACGTGTATGTAAGTATCTACATAAAATAACTATATAAATAAAAATCTTTATGTTTCTCCCAAAACAAAGATAAATCAGGAGAATATTCTACAGGGTATATCTTCTAATTAAAAATATATTATTTGGCTTCTTGGATAATATCCTAGGTATTGGAACATTAAGAAAACAACGTGGATGTTCTCATGGCTACAGGAGAGCCATTCATTACTTTTGTTACATCAAATACAAAATGGGGATTTTTAGAGATACAACATTGGATACACAGGTGTCCAATAATCATATTAGAAACATGCAGAGAAAGCCTGTAAAAACCCAGTTATTTGCTATTGCTGGTGCTTCTCTCTCAAACCCAACCTTCACTAATGCAGCCCAATCACATCAAAACCTCTAAATATGCAACCCTGCATCAGATGTCAGAAATTAACTGCAATATGAGCAACCTCTTAATGGCCCAGGTAATGTTCTTGGTCAAAATACCACATACTCATTAAATTTCCATTAATTATTAGCTATTTTGTTTTATAGATAGAAATTAATATTCTAACTTCCTACCAAACCTCATAGATAAACATACTTCCCTCAAATTAATAACATTTAGTGGTAGTGTTGTTGAACACCTTGGGAGTTCCCTACAGCAAACTCTCAATTTAAAAGCAAACAAACCAGTCAAACAATCCCTAGCAATGGAGAAACCATCCCTGGTTTATGCTAAAATAAAATTGCAGTTGTGAAATTTAAACAAGATTTTTAGTTTCTGTGGAATGGAGACAAAATGGTGCCTATTAGCAGTTTGGTCACTTATTTTGATGTTGACAGCATCTCCCCAGGACATGAATATTTAACAGTGAGACACTCAGAGAGACTGGATCACTTCCACTATTTCTGTGAAATAATGCCTGAAGTCTTTTAGATATTGAAAATTATCATTATTATATTCTTTTCTTCCTCCTAAGTAATTGATCTTCAGACTGCAACAAAGTGATCACAGTTGCTTAATTAGTCTCAGATTTTAGGAAAAAGAGCTTGATCAGTATTTATGGACTTTAATAGGCACTTTTAAGATCGCCTCCAGTGTGGTGTGATTTGCACACTGAGGTCATGCCCAGATCTCTATAAATATCATATAAAATATTTATAAACTCAGTGTGCTCACGTGTCAAACAAAGTTATATTTAAGCAGACTAACTCACATCAGCCTTATCAGACAGATTCAACATTTGATTTTCAAATCCTCTTCTAAATATGCACTTTATGAAGCTGTTTGACCTTTATTCATTCCTTATCACTGATTCAGAATTCAGAATGTTGAGGTCAAAAGACCGTGTTTCCTTTCTACAGAAATTCAAGCAGAAATTTTTTTCTAGCTACACAACATGGACAGAAAAACACCTTAGAGTACCTTTATACAAACTGTTTTGGCCGATGACTTTAGGTCATTAAGAGCTAGCTCATGTTAATTTCCAAGTTACAGAGAAATGTTATGTATTTAAGCAGCTTAAATGCTTATTAGCTCAGTGTTTGACAATTTGCAATAATTTGGTCAATTACTGAATATGGTTTTAATGCCTTTAATGATACCATGCTCTTAATGAAAAATCATTTAGTCCAGTTGAACAGCAAATTCAGTTTTTCCTGATGAGGGCCATAATTCAGCACCATTCTTCTCCATTTTTTATTTCTCTTTATCAAAGACAGTCCAGCTATACAGCTCCCAAAGCATCTACTTTCCACAGAGTGCAGATTTCCTAGGGAATGGAATGTGAAGTATTTGGAGGCTTCTTGCACATTGAAGTATGATAAGAATTTCTGGTCTCATTGCTGGAAAGCAGTGAGTGCTCAAACAAAAAAAAAGTATTTCATAAAATAAATGTTCTAGAACTACCTGTTCTGCTGTTATCAACAAGGATGCGCCTTCTTTGATAAAGTGTGGTTCCAGCACTACCCCAGAGCAAGTCCCCTAGGTTAGAACCATGAAGTCACAGGATGGTTTGGGTTGGAAGGGACCTCAAAGATCATCCAGTTCCACCCCATGCCATGGGCAGGGACACCTCCCACTACCCCAGGTTGCTCTGAGCCCTGTCCCACCCTGAGCCTTGGTTGGATCTGACAACCCCACACCTGTCCCAAGCACCAGAACAGCCTCACTGAACTGCACCCTACAGCATCACCCTACACGCTGCAGGAGCAGATTTCCCAATCCCACCTCTCAGACTGGGTCAAGTTGCTTGGCTGGGTCTTGCACACTAAACTCTGAGTATTTCTCAGGATGGAGATTACACACCTCACACACCTTGAGATGCCTCTCCCAGCCCTTCATTGCTCTCATGGGAAGTATTTTCCCTTCCAAATCCCTTTGGCTGCAAGCTGTGTCTGCTGTGCACCCCCAAGAAGTGTTTGGCCCTCCACACACTGTGAATTCTCTTAATGTTCTGAACAACTGCTGGTCAGCAGCAAAAGTGACCCTTCCATATCCAACATTGTTCAAGTTACTACCAGGACAATCACCACACAGGTGTGTTATAAAATGGGACATTCAGTGATGTTTGCACTCTGGTCGTGAACCCGGATGCTCTAAACCATGAGCAACCTGATATCACTGCATACAGTCACTACCTAGGCTGAAAACTCATTTCCCTTAAATCAAGTTTTTCAAAAGACTATTTTTAGTGCAGCAATTTTGTGAAATCAGCTCAGTAAAAAAGTTAGTCTGCTTAAATATAACATTGTTTGACACATGAGCACATTGAGGTCACACCCAGAGCTCCATAAACATCTGAGTGTTTGAGGGGTATGAACAGTAAGATACAGGAGTTTCCACAATAATACTGACAAAACCATTTATTATGAACATCAACTTCAGAGACACAGGAACATGTCTTTTGCACTCTTCAAAAAAGGACCTGCCACTGGACCAGCATGAATATAAAACTAAAGCTTCAGAGTAAGGGATGCCAGACTCACCGTCAGCTTCACTTTAGTGGACCTTCAGTCCCTTCCATTAATGTTTTCTTTTTTCAGGATACATGTCTTCAGATAGATGTCCTTTAGCTTTTTCACTTAACAGATGTATTTCTACCATTCCAGCCACATCTTGTTTTGTGCATGCAGTAATGAGGGGTCATGAGTGCACTATAAAGCAGATCCCTCAGGTCAGGAGGCCTTGAACAAAGGCAAATATTGCTAAAGGCAACATCCCCTTAACTGCTGAGTGAGGGGAACTAGAAAAACACCACACTGTCCTCATCAGAATATTTTTTGCCTGCAACAGCTGGAACTTTTCAATGGAACTATTACTGGAAGAGAGTGGCACAGTAATGTTTTTATCAGTTTACATGGACAGCTACTCGTACAAGCCAGGATCAGGCTGCTGTAGGTGTGCTGGCAAGAGGTTAGTGGGAGCAGCTGGAATTTGAGAAACACACTCCTGTGGCCAGCTGTTTGAGTCAGACATTTTGGGCTCTTTAGCTGGTGACACATTTGCTTCTTTTTAAGTGAACCATGGCTTCTGTTACAATATTTTAAAAAACCAAATTATAATAAGGTTTGACAGTTAATTTAATTAAGCAATGACTGGCTTTGATGAATGGCTAAAGCAGTCTATCTTCAGGAATGCTTAATTGCCCTGGAATCATAAAAGAAAAGAACATTGTCTTTTTTCTGCTTCTATCCAGTAAATTCTCTGGGGAATTAAATGTTCTTGCTCTCTCCTACAGCATATGCAATTTCCTTAGGGATTTATTTTTATATTTACTTCAAATCACCAGGTGTTTTCCAGGGAATTATAAATCAGGCATCCAAGCAGCAGTAACAAAAATCTTTACTGACCATCTTTATGAAGTCAGCAGCAAGGACTTTTCCTGTGCCAAAACTGCAGTATGGAATTGTGATTAAGGTCCTGCACTAATTTACTGCTTTGTGCCATAAAAGAAATTTGCCACTCTTTAGATAAAAGACCCTTTATGATCTACTGAAGGCTGCCCAAAATTTTTGTCTTACCCTAGTCAGAGATCACACATCAAAATCAAATACATGATAGGCAGGAAAAAGGCTGGCAAAAAGAAAAAAGGCCTTAATAAGGTAATGCTTCCAGACTGCCACTAGGATGGATGTGCAGTGCGACTTCCACATGAGCTTTTGCAAAGCAAGCCATGACACTGGGCTCAGTGAGGATCCTCAGTGAGATCAGAGAGAAGGAATACAGTACCTGACACCTCTTGCTTTATTCAGCAGTGCTGAACGCCGTTTGCTGGATGTGGCAGGAATTTTAGCAGGACAATCCTGAGCACCCTTCTAAATGACAGGTCTGAACTACTGGCCCTGAGGAATCTCAGCACCCAAAAAAAGTTAAAGGAGCACCCAAAATACCATGATACAGCAATCCTATCCCAGACTGAATCACAAAATATAAACTTCAGACGGCATTCATATCACCTTGTGGAGGTGATTAATTTAGTTATCACAGCAACCAAGATTGAGGCACTCAGCCCCAGCAGGACATTTCAAATAAATGCTCCAAAACAGTCTGGAGTCACTTCCTCACCTCTGGCAGACATTATCCAGTCATTGCCACAGGGGCTGAGCTCCCTCACATGATAATGAAGAGGATATTTTTGAACAGCTTACTCTGCTTTCCTGCAAAACAAACACCTTCAAACACCAGCTGATTCTCACAATGCCTTAAAGTTACATAAAGCCATTTGGTGATGGCAGGAGAGCTGCTGCCAGTGTTTCAGCAGTCCTGGAGATGAGCAGCACTGGTATTTGTGCCAGCTCTACCAGCGTGGCTGGGAATTCCATGTGGGAGCTTTGCTCCCCTCTCAGGTCCCACAGTCCAGGGCAAAAATTGGTGCTGAGATATTTGTGAAGGGGACCACAATCTACACACCAGAGCCACTGCAGAAACATGATCCAGCAGTGCCTGAGCCCTGCAGGAAAACACACCTGGTTTTGTCAAGTAACATCTATCCAGCTTGGAGGGGAAGGTTTCACAAAGGAAAGGCACAGAATCATGTCCAGCACAGACACAGGAGTAAAATTCTCCTGTAGTAAAATTCTCCAGGAGTAAAATTCTTACAGATTTGTCATGTCTCGAGTACTGACACATCACCTAAGCACCAAGTGGGTGGAAGTTTCCTCCACTGTCCCTCTGGAGCCACTGAAACACGACCTGTGGGAGGTGAATTTGATCCAACTGGCCCAAGTCCTGCTATGACAGCAGCAGCTTCATCCACTGCCACTGCAAACATCAAAATCACCTCTTTATTTTACTGCAGGTGCACAGAGATTTGTTTGTGCCTACCCCTGTCTGGAAAAAGATAAGACCCTCAGCATGAAAGGCGCAAACAACCCCAAACAAACATAAAAAACAACACTCTTCCAAATCTGTTCTTGTATTTTTTAAAAACCTTTAACTATAAACAAACACCAGTAAGTTTGTTGTGTTTCTGTGATCCTGAGAAGCAATGTCTCTGTTCCTGAGTGTTTTCCCAAGCATCTGTATTGTAAAGATGTTTCCTTTGGATATACACAGAGAGATCAGAAGGGCTGCTCCAGCATTCCCATGGGAATGTTTAAACTTGTGAAACAAATGTTTTCACTGGCTGTGCTAAATTGCAGTTTAACTCTTTTTTTTTTTTAACCAAGTGCAATTTCCAACCCACATTATTACTGTTGCTTTGTCAAAAATATGTGATTTCAAGAGAATTGCTCCTAAGGGTTTGCAGTTAATGGCTGAGGGACATACAGCAGCATTGTTTTTTGTTCACAGATGAATAACTCAAAATGCTAGCAGTAGTTCAATGTTTAAACAAACAACTTCTAGAAGTAATTGACTGTTCAATTGCTTTTACTTCTGGATAGTATCAACTCTCTCATTTCCAGTTTTTCTGCCTGTCCTCATAGACCTTGCTAGTACTGGATTTGTTCTTCCCTTTAGAGATTCTGAGGCACTTGCATCCATTATCATCAGTCAGACTAATAATTTTTTATGGCTTTGCTGGCAACCCATATTATCATATTCAAGTATCACCATTTGTAAATACCAGTTCTTATTCATCTTTTATTTAGAAGAAAACCCAACACCTTTCTTGAAAGGACAACCCAGTTTTTAGCCCTGTGCCATAAGAAAATTAAAGTGATTGTAATGTCTGCATAATTTTACATCTTTGTTGGCCTTCCATCTTAGTAAATCTGAGATGGACTTTTATAACCACTTTGACAGAGGAGCAATGATCACAATTGTGCTTTGTTCTAATAAACCTACGGAAAATAGAAGCAGCAAAGACGAAAAAAGGGAACCCCATCAGTGGTGCCCCACAAACAGGAAAGACTGCAATATAAACTTCTATTTTATTAGACACCAGAGAATGGAAGTACACAAGAGGCTCTGCAATATCCCAGCTGTGGGAAAAGCTTCAGTTGGGACTTAAGATTTTACCGGATATCAGAGAGTCCAGCCATAAAACTCAAATCCGTAGGAAGCCAAGCTTCATTGGTTGCACTCCCCACAGACAGTATGCTGGGAAAGAGGTTATTTATCAGAGATTTGATCCCATGTTCATGCCCTCTGCTGTGTACATGCAAATGCCAGTAAATGCAGTCAGCACACACGCAGCCTGTTGGAGATATTGCCTGTCTGTCTGCAAGAACAAAGCGCTGCAAATCAGGAAACCTTGGCACCCTTCCTGACTCTTTCACCAGGCTCCAATGTGTGATCTCAGGAAAAAAATCAAAACATTCCCATGGGTCAGGCTTCCTCTAGCCATATATATTTATGTTTATACAGCACTTGTGATTCCCAGCTAGAAGGTGGTCTGTGAAAGCGAGTAAGTTTGGAAGTGCTGCTAATGTTGCTCATTTTCCTACACCCCACACCTGACTCTGTGCTAAAGGGTTAATTGTTATTTCTACAGTAACTTCTTCAGTTATAGAAGACCTCTCTCAAATAAAAACCAAAACAACCATTTCTGAATCACTCTTTCCAAACCCAGTGAGAGGAACCACTCAATTAAAATGCAATGCAATTTTACAGACTATGAAAGCATAACAACATATTAAAAGTCACACAGACATCTTTTACTATAAAGGAAAAAATTGCATAAGAGCCATATTTTTGAAAATAACTCTGTTTGGAAATAAAATAAGGTTTTCAGAATTTTTTTCTTCTACTGAGGCAGCTGTCCAAAACCAAGAAATTCTACATCTCAAGAACCATTTAAAGCAACGGTTTTACCCTGCCAATCAAGGCTACAAGGCTCAAAATTAATGTCACCTCTAAACTCAAAACCAGCAGGTCCTGGATACCTTAAAACATCTCTTAGTGCTAAAGACTCTTTTCCTGAAGGCTAATTTTGAAGTCAAACTGCTTGCTTTTTTGCTTTTTTCCAGGGAGCTGACATAAAGAAGGCAGAGGGGTCACTGGATCCCAGCCCCCAGCACAGGGAGGTTACAGAGCCCAGTGGTGGAGCAGGGCTGCAAGCCCAGCTATGGAAGAAGTGATGCCTTGGAGTGGCTGCCTAAAACAGGGGCTAGACAGAGCTAAGAGAATTAAGTGGATATTTATTAAAGGCCTTCAATAGGTACACCTGGGGCAGCCAAAAGCCTTGCAGAGGCTACACCCCAGATGGATAATTGTGGGGGTCCCAGTTGTTGGTTTCTCTGGGTCTGGACTGAAGGCACTTGAGACAGTATTTCATGTTTGGACTCAAGTGTTTATAATTTCTTATCAGTAAAACAGTCTCACAACCATGAGTTCTGCAGCAAGACACAAAATGGCCAACAATCTCTTATTACAAGGATTTTTAAGACTAAACTATCCAATTAAGATCTGATACCAAGATTATTTTCCCTTTTAATCCAATAACTGATCCCAAACAGCTCCCAATGCAGACTTTTCTGCCCAATTACAAAATGCCACCCAAACCCATGGAGAAGAAGGAAGAAGAAGCATGAAGGAGAAACCCAGGACAACACCCTGTGCCCTTCATCTTGCAACATACTAAAAATCTCAAAACCTAAATTTCTCACCAAGTGATACACCTACACTACTCTCTATAATCTATTTCACACTTTTGTGGATTCCAGTCTATCTTGAAGTCTAGAAAACTTTCTCCATGAATGAGGGCCAAAGTCAGTGCACCCCAGAGCAGACAGAAAAATATTATCTGTGCCCTGGGTTTCCACAGATGATGGTCAGGAGTTTTTCACACAGATAAAGGTTTGGTCTGTTTGTATATCAAAGGTTAATTCTCCAATTACAGCTTCAGGTAATGAAGTCATGTACCCCCAGTTTGCTCCCCTTGATTCCTTTTTGTTTCCACTTTTTGGGGCCTGAGACAGAGGGTGTTCTCAGTTCTAAGGCCTGGAAGGATTGCTTTGCCTGACCAAAATGTGAAGGGAGGTTACTAACACTCCATATGGAATTCAGAGTTATACACGAATGCAGGACAGAGCCTGAAAATAACAAAGCTAAAACTTAAGGCGTCAGAAGGACAGCAAGGGACCACAGTGTGCGCTGCCTGTGAGAGGTCATCCCAGGATAGCTGGAGCAGCCTGAGCAGACTGCTCTGCGGGGAGAGGCATCTCTGCAGCTCTGACACACGCTTTTCCATGGAAAGGGTGTGGCCAAGGATAACACCACAGTTCTTAAGTTAGCTCACTGCCTCCCAGCAGAGCCCTTCCAGAGAGTAGGAAGAGGCAGGAAGAGAAAAGCAGCCGACTTGTTCCTCTTCCTCTGTCCCTTCCAATCCCCCATTCCACTATCATCATAACACCAGTTTATAGCTGCAGCAAACAAGGAGGCAGGAAATATGCTCACAGGCATGTCCACTCCATCTGTCTCTTCTCCAGGAACCCTGGATGGAAGCTCATAATTAACAGGAAGTGTTTCAGTGTTATGACTAGGCCAGAAAAAGCAAGGGTTTACCTAAAGTAACACTGGAAAAGCCACTATTAGCACAGCACATAGTCCTTTAATGAGGTAATCTCTGGCCATCAGAGCCCTTCTCTGTGTGCCCCCAGACTGACGTCTGACCTCAGCAGCCACCAGAGGGAAAAACAAAGAGTCCATGACAACATGGCTCAGGGTAACACAGCCACCCCTCTGCTGGTGCTGGGCCTTTATTGACACAGAGCAGGCCACAGCTGACTCCCACCCCGGGAGCTACAACAACAAGCCAGGCCCAGCCCAGACACGGCCTGAATGGTGTTATCACAGAGCCCTGGCACTGAAGAATGGCTCCAACAGCCCGTCAGAGTGATCCTTTCTGGCAGTGCTGAGGGGTCTGCCCAGCTCCAGGCTGATGTTATCACTGGGCATTGTTGGCCCTTTGGGAATTGCCCACTGTTACCGTGTGAAAAAAAGCCACAAAGCTCCTTCCATGGTACTGGGCAAGCGGCCTGTCCATGGATGGCCCTTTGGATAAAACTGACAATTGATGTGTTGAAATGTCCCCAAATGTGATGGTGTTCACAGGGGTTCCTGGATGAAGGAAGAGACAAGCATCTGACTCCACGTTTCAGAAGGCTGATTTATTATTTTTTGATATATATTTGCATTAAAACTATACTAAAAGAATAGAGGAAAAGGTTTCATCAGAAGACCAGCTAAGCTAAGAATAAAATCAGAAAGAATGATGACAAAGCTTCTATCTCGGACAGAGAGTCTGAGCCACCTGGGCTGTGATTGGCCATTAATTAGAAATAACCAACATGAGACCAATCTCAGATCCACCTGTTGCATTCCACAGCAGCAGATAATCATTGTTTACATTTTGTTCCTGAGGCCTCTCAGCTTCTCAGGAGGAAAAATCCCAAGGAAAGGATTTTTTATGAAAAGATGTCTGCGACATCCAAAGCCCTTCATTATATTTTACTGTCTGGGGCCAGTGCATAATCAGAGGAGAATGCCAGCAAAACCCAAGGAGTCTGCTGAGGCAGCAAGTGCTAATGCAATATTTTACCACAACATATAAATAACCCCCCAAGTTCCTCTTGGAAGCATATGTGGTAAAAGGAGCGTGCAAAGCTTTTATCACGCAACTCTTGTGTTGCTTTAGAATAGTTAATCAAATAAAAGCTTCCAGAGCTCTGACTTATGAAAATCTACACCCTACATTTGCTTTGGCATTTGGACACCAATATTATGTTACTAAAGCAATGTAGCTTTAATACAAAAATGAACAAACTGAGGGAATTGTGCTGAGAGGGAACAAGATGGAGTTAAATTTCCAGAACATGATTAGACAGATCCACTGTTCTGCCCCTCTCTTCAGGAAGGGCTCCAGATCTCTGTATCAGCATGAGAACATCTATGTGCAAATAAACACAGCACAAAAGTGCTTACAAATTAACATTTCATCTCCACCTCCTCCAGCTATGTCTGCCTTTACAAGAAACTGCTGCCTGTGGGCTGAAGGAAACCCCTCAGATGCCTCCCTACATCACACCTATGCTCTCCACGCTGTGCCTTAATTTCAAAATCCAGCTGTCAATATTCAAACTTCCTTTCTTCATTGAGAAGTTTTGATATATCAAACACGCATCATAATGTCAAATAAAGCTTATCAATTTATCTTCTCTCACAATTTTAAGGTGATTTTGGATGCCAGGAAAACCAGAAAAAAATACAATTTTTCATGGACAGTTTCTGGAGGCCAAGGGAATTTTTACTTGTATTTCTCTTGCTATCAACATTCATATATTTTTATATTTTTTAAATAAAAGCATCTCATTTCAATCTATTGACCTGACACAAAACACTTCATCTGAGATAATCTCAACATAAAAATGCATTTCCCATTCCCAGAAAGAGAGGAGAAAAAGAAGTTCCAGTTAAGATCTCATTTATATTAGGCTTGCTTTATTATATCCCATAATAAATTCCAGTTGTGTAACTCCATGATGAGTTGCACAAGACTAACCATGTTATGTTACAACCAAGACTGGTTAAAGGAAAACTGTTATTTTATGTCAGAATTAGCCCTCTGGTCAGCTCAGGCTTCAGGAAACAAAAGCAGCTTGGATTTCAGGCCTTGGAGGGAAATGTACTGCTTGGAAAAAGCAGGTATATTAAGTTGTTTTAAAACTAAATGTTTGCAACGTATTCAGCTAAGTTCTAACGGGCACCAAACTGACCTGAAACAATATCCTGCAATTTGGGTTTCCTGCTGTGTTTTGGCAGTATTTCAAGCTCTCACATGGAAAAAGTAGATTTTGTAGACCCTGGATTTTCCACCAGACAATGGTTCTCCTAGAGGTCCTGTCAGTAATTGAAATTATTCCAATATTTCAGTGTGTACAAGACCCTTTTCTCCCCTCACTCCTCCTGCCCTTGCTGCACACACAAAAAAGGGCCAAGCCAGCAAATGGGAAGGGTAAAAAATTTAAATTACAACAGACACCACTTGGCTTCCTTGAATTTCTGAGTTCTATTTTCAGGGCCCCTGCAATAATAATTTCTTCCTCCAGTTAACTCGTTAACAAGCAGACAGACAATCCCTCATCACATCAGGCTGGGGCTCCAAGGGAATTCACCAGCCACTCATCCAGAATCTATTCTTTTTCTGGAAATGCATTCCTCCTTTTCTGGACATCTCACAAATGATATCCCAGGTTAGCCTGAAAAGTGGGAATTACCACTGGCTGGGAAGAAATATGACTGATGAGATGTTTATTATTAACCTTTGCTTGATGGCAGTTGAGAGCATCTGGCTTTGGTCAGCTCACAAAGTGGGAGCTAAACTCAGTCCAGCTCATCCATATGTGTCATACCCCACAGAAACCAGGAATTTGACAGCAAACACTTCTAGACTATTAGTTCTTTTACTTTTTTTTATTTTCATGGGGCATCAGAAGCTCAGCTTCCCAATCAGTAAGAGAGCCTTAAAAAGCTGAGGCAAATGCAAATGTCAATGAAAGGTTCAGCTCCTGCATCACTGATGACAGGAAATTTGTGTTAGTAAATAAACTGCTCCTAGATCACATTCTGCAGCAGTGGAATTAACAAATAACTCAGGTTACAGGTGGAAGTGTTGGAGCAGTCTGACATACAGGGGTTAAGGTACAAAAAGTTAAATTATACTTCTCTTTCCCTTTGCCTCCCCTCTCTCCACTTCCACACAGGTTTAAAGCAACTCTTGGCCCAGAAACAGCAGAGCAAAAGGAGATTCACCTTTGACATCACCAAAAAAAACCCCTACCAATAGCAAAAATTTAAAAAAAGGCAAAAGTCAAACCAGCAGCACCTCTCATGGAGACTGTTCAAAGCCCCAGTCAGCATCCCCTTAAGTCAAATCCTTAAGCTTTACCCAGATGCCCCGTACACAGCAGGTGATTCCTTCCAAAACAATGACCCAGAAGGGGCTGGAAGCCAAAGTTTCAGCTTGGTGACAAACAGAGAATAACAGCAAACAGCTAAAATCCAGTTCAATCCTTCAAGAAATTTTTTGCCTCCTCAAAAGTGAGGTCCATGCTTTATCTCAAATTAACTTTAACCATCCTTCTAAACTTCTTTTTCTTCAATTCCCTCACTAGCCTTCATATCCAGCTTAGGGATAAGCACAAGGGAGAAACATCCTAAGCCAAAGCAATAATATGAAAATATTATGGTTGAGTAGCTCAGTTTCCAAGTGACATAAATTGGCAGTAGCTATTAGGATTGTTGGAAAATGTAATAAAAAAATAAATTTTATTGTGCCAAAGAATCCCTATGCCTGGAATCATCTAACACTGTCCCACTGATACTAGTACACAGAAACCAGAAAAACAGAGAAAACAAGCAAATTATGCCCAAGAGTTCTAAAAACATAATTGATTTGAAGTGCTCAGCAAGATACTCCCAAAACATGCTCTGGAAATCTGCATATTCCTAAAGGTTTTAAATCTTCACAAGGTTTTAAATCTTCCCAAGACAGGTTTATGTTTCTGGAAGACCTTGATTTTAAGCACAGCCTTGCCTAATAAATATTAATTAATATTTAGAATGTGGCAGAAAGTAAAAGTTAACAGTGTGTTTTTTTTGGAAGTGGAGGGTGGCTATGGTAGAAACAAACACGCAAGGGATAAAGAGCAGAGTGTTGAGATCCTTCTGCCAACACTTTCCTCTCATGGGGACTTCACCACCAAATACCTGACAGGCTTTGAAACAAACAAACAAAATGATAATTATTATAATCATTTTATAAACCAAAAGATTAACATCCACTGGGACAACACAGACAATTATGGAACAGGAACACAAAAAAAGCTAAACCAGAGAGAGAGAAGCAAAAATATATTTGCTATATCTACTGTATTCTTGCTCCATTCATGGATTTAATTAAATCGCTGACTTTAAGTACCCATAAACTCTCTTGTTTTGTTTTCTTGGTGTTTTGGTTTTTTTTCCTGGTGTTTTTTTGGGGGGGTGTTTTCCTGTTTTTTTAATGAGAATTTGGGGGTTGTATTCCTTGCTGATATGTTTTCTTTCAAAGATTCCACTTTCAACACTTGTTAGGAACCTGAGATGCAGCATGTAAAAAAATGGGAATGTGCTAATGAGAGTTAAAGAATATTGATTGGGACATCACAGCTACTGGAATTTATATTTTAAGGCAGACATAAATAAATGCACCTCTGTCAAGGGAATAGTTTGGTGTCAAAGCCAAGCCTTCAGAAATGAGGAAATACCAGTTAAAAACATGAATTTACATACAACCCTAGATAAATATTCTACTGAAAAATGTTAAGTGATTCTGCAATTACAGACTGGGTTACACACAAAATTGAACAAACAGTGAACCTTCGGCCTCTGAATTATGGCATTTGAACCACTGATGTACTCCTAATGCCATTTTTATATGTAAAAGTTCTGCATTTTTCATCTGTGTGCATTGCAAAGCAGACACAAATCCCATCAGTTTGATGGAACTGCCCCGATTTACTGCAGCAATAAAAAGCCAAAGAGTGCATGCTGTAAAGAAAGATCGGGTAGAGCTGAAAACTCAAAGAATTTGTTCACTACATGCAAGAGAATGGATCTCTGAAAAATGAGGAAGCCCACTGGGGCTGGAGGCCCATTTTAGTATGGAAAAAAGGTCTTTCAGAAAAACAGCATTTTTTATGTGTTTGTGCAGTTCTGACTACAGTGGAGACTGGAGTGCAGTGCACCAATGCTAGAGCAAATAAGAATCACAGAAAACCAGAATGTAACAGAAGCAGTTAATCATATCTGACTAGAATATGTTTTGTATTACACAGTGTTCTCCAGAGATACAGTGTTTCCACTTCAAATACTGCATTTCTGGACAAGATGCTGAAAAGAAAAGCACAGCATTTACAAGCACACAGCCACAGTAAAAAAGCTGCTGTCACATCCCAGGGCAGTTGTGACAAGCTGAGAATCCTGGGAGAACAACTACACCAACTCCACAAAAGAAACAAGAATTACAAACAGTTTATTTCTCTCATTTCAGTCTCTGCAGGGCCTCCACAATGTGACAACTTATCTGAAAGCAGAACCAAAAATGGGTTCAGAGAACACTTCTCATAGCAGTAACTTGTATGGAATGGAAATTATAATAAGGACACCATCGGAAGTACCCAGTGAAATGAGGAAAATGAGTAAGCACAGGAAGATTGACTTAATCCATCAGTAATGTGGTGCTCAGTGCCTACAACTTCAGCCCTGACACTTATAAGTAAAGGGAACCCAACACCTGCCCCTTGTTGTATAAAATGTCTGTAACTGCAGGAGCTCCATTGTGTTTCCAAAGGAACTGACACACTAGATAAGATTTTATCTGTGTGCTGCTCACCCAGATCACACAACATGGGTTGGAAGACTCATGTGGCAGGAAAAAAAGCAGTTTTGGCTCAGAAATACTGTCATGTTAAGAGACTGAGCTTAATTCCAGGGAATAATCAGGTGCTTGATTCAGCCCTCGCAGTACTTAAAATGTCTCTCATTTATGTACTCAGCAAGTCAGGAAAATAAAACATTACATAAAGGGGAAGTCAATTTAGAAGGAAGACACCATCTAATTAAAAAAAAAAAAAAAAGAAAATAAAAAAAAAAAAGAAAAAAGCCTCTGATGTTCAGTGAAATCAGGCTCTCTTAACACAAGTCCTCTCCAAGGCCTTTTTCTCTCTTTGTCACCTCACTTTGAGAGGAGCAGTCACAAGAAGGACACCAACATCAGCCACTCTGCATTCAAAGATAAAAATGCAACTTATTAGAAAAATACAAACATGGAAAGTTCGTACGCTACACTACTACTTCTAGTAGTGTTTGTGTTAATACCTCCACAATTTTCTAAATTAATATCTCCACAGGTTTTTTTTTTTACTCTCAAATTTTGTCAAAACCAAGCAGCAGCCAAGTGAAAGGAAAGCTCCCCCACAACAATTCGACCTTTTCACTGCCTTTGTAAAATTCCTGTTTGAGGGCACAGAGTGATTCACACTGAGGGCAGGAGGGGGAATTGTCCAAATTCAATCTGGCTGACCAGACTGGGAGGAGGGTGAGGTTCTGCAGCTCTGCCTTGTTGGACTTGCTTGGGAGAGTGACCAAAGGCACTACAGCAGGACATGCCATGAACCTGCAGCCAGGAATTTCTGTGCAGGAGAAAGAATGAAATTTTCTTTGTATTGCAGCAGAATAAAAAACCTGGGTGGGGAGGAGAACCATCTGTTTTCCAAGTGTAATGCCAGAGCTGCAAGTGATGCTCCAACATCCTTCCACTCTGAAGGAGACACCTGGGTGAGGGATGAGTCTGATGTTTCATGCCAAATTCCTGGAGACTCCATTTGCCACCTCATTCTGCTTTGGTTTGTATTCCTGCCCTGTTTGGTGTCCTTTGAGTTGACCATCAATGAGAGCAGATGTAGAATCAGGCAAATAAAGCAGAACAAATTTCCCTCTTCATTTGCAGACTGTGTTTTGCATCCAAATGCAAATAATTTTATTTGGTTAAAGAATGATCTAATGAAGCAGTTTGGTGCTGTACTTTTTCAAGATGATTATGGTTGGCCGTGGCTGAGCCCTGCAAACATCCCAGGTTCATGTGTAATAACTGGATTTAAGTAATCCTTTAGGAAACAGGAAGGTTTGTTCTATTAAATTTCTTATTGTAATGTGAGAAAAGGCTGGGTTTTTCCCATGAGTTATTTTTTAAAAAGTTATCACGATTTTCCTGTTGCTTCTTTTAATTAATGACATCATTACTACTCCCTAAACAATTAAAATACTACCCAAACTCCAGAAAAACACAATCTCTTACTTTCTCCCAAAACAAAGTGTTGTGTTTTGGTCCTTCCAGGCCATCAAGCTCTTTTTGCCACACTTCTTTTCTAAAATACCACAAGTACCACCATGACTCAGCTAGCAAATAATCCATGGAAAAAAACCAACCACTATCCTCTGTCTCTGAGGTCCGACACTGCTTGAATTAGGATCTGTAAGGAATACTGATTAACTTCATGCTATGTCATACATTTACAGCATTGATATTTAAAGATTAATTTATAGTAATTAAAAATTATATCTATAGTATAGTATTAAAAATAATTGCTAAAATTAATTTATATATTCTTCATATCAGGGAGACATGAGTTGGTGAGACATTGATAATGGATATACCCATGGTGAATTTCAGATTATTCCAGTGACCACTAACTGAAGGAAATATTAAATTGTCCATTTTAGAATAACATTTACCCCAGTACAAGGCTGTTGAAAAAATTCATCACAAAGGAAAACTCTTATGTGAATCTCAGTTCACATGCAGAACTGGGAGACAGAGAAGCTGATGTCAGTCAAGAATCTAGATCCTGAAATCTTTATTTTTTGGTGGCTGAGATCAACTGATTTGGCAAATATAACTGGCAAGTAGACACTAAAAAATTAAGCATACAAATACAGAGAATAATCAAAAGACACTATTTAAATCTATTTCTTAAGGCCCTTTCAAATATGATTCATGAAAGAAAAACACAGCACACACATTGAATCAATGAAAGTAGCTACGGCATTTAACGGATTTTTTTTTTTCTAAATCACTGGTGAGAACATGATAAACCTTCTTTGATTAATTTGAGATCATCATTCATGGCAAGACTCAAAACAGCAAATCATTCCCAGAGGAAAACACCCTGGTACATTTTTCTACAGAATTTTACATTTTATTTTCTATCTTGATGCAAGACAAAACCTAAGTAGAATTTATTGCGAATAGAATAACAGAAGTTTTTCAAAGACTGCTACCCTTTAATTAAATTTCAATATCTTTGGATGGCACTAGATGTTATCCTAATTTTATAACTGTCCTGATTTTGTTTCAAGAAGTCTTGAAATTGCAACACCATATTGAGTAGTATTGCAGCTGATATGAAATAAGTGTTCTACCAAAAGTAGAACTCAGTCTGATTAAAAATACTTTGCCACCAAAGAATTTTTGGACAGTATATTTTTGGACAGTATTTGGCAACAGATAAGCTGGATGGGGAAGGTCATATAAATACTGGGCACTGTAAATCAGGTTATTGGAAACAGTTCAGTTTTCAAGAGCCTGGATGGAACCATACTATTTTTAAAGCCTATGTATTTAGAGCTTTTCCTATCTGTTAGATTGACTAAAAGGAACAAAAAAACCCCTGCAAACCAAGCAAATAAAAAACCACAAACAAACCAAAAGCCTAAAATAATTCTACATTCTTCTTCATAACTTTTTTTAGAGAGTTTTCTTCATTCATCATTTAAAATATAATAATAAAAAATTATATTCAAAGGGTATATAAAGGCAGGTATTTTATACCAAATGTCCAGACATACAATAGCCCAGGCTGGTCACAAACCATGAGCATGAGCTTCAACAGGGAGGTTGATTTGGCCACAACTTTTTTCCACATTTCAAGATAAACAAATAGTGATGCTGCAGTCATTTAGCAGTATCCTGATTTTCATTACTACCACTGCACTGTGGGAATGATTTATTGGTGGGATTTGGTCATTGCCCCCTTTGTGTTCCTGCATTGGAGCTCCCACAGTTACAGATGGAAAAGGAGCCCTGGTCCAGAGAGAGCTGCTCTGAAATGGTGCAGCAAAAATGTCCATGTTCTTATTTGGCTGGGGCAGCAGGAGAAAGGCCAAAATACACATTTCTAGTAGTGTTTGAATTAAACCAATGACTGGACCTCTTTGCCATTTCCTAAAGCTGAGGGAGAGGAAATCAACATAGCAAGATCCCAGCTAAGGGAAGGCAAATGAGGGCACAGATGGTTTGGTCTGGGGCTGTTCTCTGCAGTGTCACAGGGAAGAACAACTCAGGGAGAAACAACCAGCAGGTGTGGATGGAAACCTCCCCTTTCCATGCAGAACAGCTCAAGGGCCCCACAGCTCTGAGAAACACCCCCTGAAACATCACCCCTCTCAAAAAGAGATAATGTTTCACCAGCCCAGACAAAAAGCACCTATTTCCCTGCTCACCTGTCACTGTGCAGCTTTAAAATGAGAAGCCAAGCCCTCCCCACAGGGAGGGCCACAAAGCAGAAGTGCATATTGTGCACACGTGGCAGGGCTGCCAGATGTTTGGGTCCAGATCAGAAACCAGACACCACATAGGCCTGAATAACAGGTAAAGAACCTTTTTTCCTCCCCACAATGACATTTGCTTCCTTGGGAGATGACAAATCAGCTCAGCTTCAGTGAAAGTGATTCATCACTTTATAATGACACACCAGAAACCTCAGGAGGAACACTCTACCCCCTCCCTGTTCTTTGTTTTTCCAAAAGTGGCATCAATTAATTATTAATTACAAAGATCTTTTCACATGAAGCATGGCAACTTATTGTGCTTTGTTAATTTCTTTCTGAGCAAGACTTCTGAAATATTTCAGTATTTTTCTTCATGTTATATACAAAGATTTGAGAGATTAATTGTCCAGATGTTTCCTTGGGTTTTGTTCTCTCTTTCTCACATAATAAAAATCTTTCAGCACACTTTTTTTTCCCAATAAACCCACAGTCCATCTGTTATACTTTGCTGGAGACATAAAACAGCACTACATGTATGTTACAATCATTCTAAAAAGTAAATCTTCACCATTTTCTTTTACAAATAAGGTGAAAGACTCCATTTTTATTTGTTAGGTAATGTCTTGATATGTTGCCCTTTGCCCTAAAACAAAGCTCTGTTCACTAATACCTTCACCTTTGCTTCTAATGTCATGGGGTAAAATATTCAAATTCCGAGTCAGACCATCAAGTATTCCTGTCTCACAGCAGAACAACTCTGGAAAAATATTTTAAAATATTTTAAAGACAGCAGAGCATGTCTTTAACAGCCCTCTCCAGTTTAAATACAGCACAACAGCTTCAGAACAGTTTGGAACTAATCAGTCTCAGGCTGTCATGAGTGAAGTGAATAATGGTAGTGTGCATTTTTATTTCTGTATGTATTACAAGAAGCATTTGTTCTGTAAACTGAGCAAGTGAAAACACAGATTAAAGTGTAGGAAGTGTCAAAACTACCCAGATTGCTGCTGCAAAATGAAAGTCCTGAAGCAGAATTGATAATTTTTTTCACTGTACCTATGGAAAATTTGCAGTTTTCAAACCTGGTTTCCAAACACACTTTTGGGAAGCAAAATTTCAAAGCTGCTGTAGACTCAATGATTTTTAGTTTAGTTGATATAACCAAAAGAAGAGCCTCAGAAATATTTCTCATCTAATTCTTCAAAATCCCACACCAAAAAACCCAGAAATCTTTTTCATCTAGTCCTTCAAAATCCAGACAAAGAAAAAACATACAGCAGGAAAGTATTGAATAAATTAATAAGGAAAGACCATGTCAAGAAGACCTACATCAGCAGATAGGTTATAGTTACAGATTTGAAGGAAAACTTTATGTAAAAACAACATTCTGACAAGGCAGATGAGACTTGAAATGGAGTCTAGTACTTTTTGCAATATTTCAGTCTCTTGAAGGTTTCTTAAGTGTCAAACACTTTGGCACACTACTAAATCCAAAGTGGTGCCAGTTTGCAAGACAACGCATGAATCTTTCTCAAAGGACATTTCAGATTGTCCTCAAGTCTTGCAGGAACACATAAAAGATTTTTAGCTACTTGATTTTCTTTTTCTTTTCTGCCCTTTAAAACACATGGATCTGGGCTTTTCCTTCACATGAGACATGCCAGCTTTCCCCATTCATGAGGAATATCCTACTTCCCCTAAAACAAGAAACCACTCACATCTAAGTAAAGCCAACCATCTGCATTAATTAGTAAAAGACTCCAGAGGCTAATTTAAATGTTTACATAATCACTATTTCACTTGTGCCAAAAGAGCATGGAAACATAGCTAACATTAGAAAACACTTCAAAGGGTAGGCAATGAACAATCTATTTTTATCATAGTTAAAAGTCCAAGAGATTACTTACATTAGTTTATACCTTAACTTTTAAAAGGACATCTTATTCAAAAATATTCATCCCAGCATCAACTGCATCCTCTGAGAACATAGGTGCTCGTCTCACCAAGTTATAAAAATGAGATTTTTTCACATTTCAAGAAAAACAAATAGTGATACTGTAGTCATTTAGCAATACCCTGATTTTCATTACTACCACTGCCCTAACACCAGCTGGTTTCAGTCTCTGTCTCAACACAATGACAAAAATGGGCTTCCAGGCAATAATAAGGAAGACCTGAAATTGCTTACATATAGCCAGAATTTAACTCATGAATACCAGTTACAGTAGAATTTTAACATCCATTTCTAAGAAGCCACTGTTTTAAGTAAGAAGTGATTTTGCTCAGTCAAGCAGAACACTCAAATCCACAGACATTATTGTCAGAGATGAAGCAGGGAGGTATTATAATGGCTCCTTGATTTTCTTGCTGCTGCCTGGAGAAACCTGGAGTCTGCAGACTATTTACAAGCAGCTAGGAAATGTCATAAATGAGAGCAAATTCATTTATGCTGTGCATATTTGAAAGAGGTTTGCATACTCACTGGAGAATGTTTAGGATGTTTAGGTAAAAAATGTTGAAAACCTACTACTCCTGTCATTGTTTTCTGGGAATTTAGTGGCAACCAGCTCTTGCAAAGTGAGAACACTGTTTCAGAAGTACATTTTTTTTCCTGGAAAGGCACAGGAGGAGCATGAGGGACAAGGCAGGAGAAGAGAGAAGAAAGCCTTCCCTCCTCTTTGTGGGAGATCAAAATTCCTGTGTAGCTCAGGTGGGTTCTCCTCTTGGAGAGCTGTCTTTGGGCTCATCGTGGCCAGTTTCAAAAGGCAAAGTCAGCATCTGGCATCCACTCCAGACAGCACCATAAAGCAAACACTGCAACTTGATACAGGATACCAGGCTGGCCATGAGCACTCTGTGGCACTCAGCCCTTTTAATCAACATGCCCTGTTCTCATTTTCCTCAAGGCTGAGTACTATTGCACATTCAGACATGAAAACCAAACAAGGAAGACAA
This sequence comes from Zonotrichia leucophrys gambelii, assembly GCF_028769735.1. Lineage (NCBI taxonomy): Eukaryota > Metazoa > Chordata > Aves > Passeriformes > Passerellidae > Zonotrichia > Zonotrichia leucophrys. Next base: position 8,311,091 of record NC_088170.1, read on the forward strand.
ACCCCAAGCAACCAACTGACTCAAACCCCCAAAGGTTTCAGTGAGCAATGAAATTTTCTTTAAGTGACAAAAACTGTCATTCACATCCCCTCTCTTATGAGTGTAACCTACTAATTATGTCAGCCAGCACGTGCTGAAATCATGAAGGAAGTAGGAGGAAAGAAAAGTACTTCTCTGACAAATGTATTCAAAATGACAAAGTCACCTGTTAATATCTCTACAGCTGCCAGAGTGCCTAGGTGGGCACAGAAATCTTAATTTCACTTCTCTGACACAAGTTTTTACATTAGTGTAGAAATAACACTATATAAATACTTGCCAAAAAAAGCCAACTAAAGGCTTAACATTGCCCCCTCTGTAACCTTACCCTGCCTTTGGATTATCTGAAGAGATGCTGTAACATAAGCTTTTTAATAACACTTAATAAATATTTAGGGCCATCCATTATAAACGGTGGGTGCCACATGCAGAGCTGGGTGGGGTCGTTCTTTACAGCCATTCACCATCTGGTATCCCTGAGGAAAGTGATCTCCTGAGCCTGGCTTCACTGCTGTGGTGTTAAATTACCTTCCTTCCTCTGCCCCCATTCACTTGCAGCAGGAGTCAAGTGGATTCACCTGCTGTGTCCCCTGCAGGACCAGGTTCTGCAGCTGCTTCCAGCCCCAGCATTTAATAGACTGTTTGTTACATTATTCTGCTGCATTTAATTGCAGAATGTGGGGAGAGGAAGGAACAATACCCACGGGTTAGTGTTCAAAGGGTCAAAGCAGAGCAGTGAGCCTCATGCCCTTCTCTCAGCTGCCACTGATGTAAGGTGGCTACAAAGCTTTACCTGATAAAGACTGCTGGGTCAGTGGGAATCTTTAGAATTCAGCCACCCCTGCATTTCTCCTTTCCCTTTGTGTGTCAGAGCATCTAGTTTCACTGAAGAGGCACAACAAGGTGCTGCATCTGGCCTCAGTTCCTTGGGAGGGAACAGAGGAGCAAGCAAGCGAGCTCTCTGCATACAACCTTGTTTGTAAAGCAGGTCACTTGCTCCCCTTAACTGGAGTTATATCCCCACATGGAAACCACCTGGTTCATGGACAGTGTCCCCAGGAAAGGCTCAGCTCCTTCCCATTGGAGCAATTCCTTATCATTAGGTTTTGTCAGCCAAGAGACACAAGCACTGTGGGTGATCTCGATGCACAGACCTTTCTTGGGGTCTGTATTCACTTGTCTGTCTGACTCCTATCAAACAGATTCTTTAACAGCCCTATTTTACTTTTGGTTCAGTAATGTTTTTATCGTCAAGGTCCCTTTTCCCTGTCAGCTTTGAAACTTATCACGGGTTTAAAGTTTTGAGGAGAAAATAGCAACAGATCAAAGGCGGTGATCTCACCTAAGACTTACTGCCTTATTGAAAGAAAATTATTTTTATAGTTGCTCTGGATATATTAACCCAGGTATGTGTGTTGTTTTCTTCCTATTTTTTTAATGCTAGCTTTTATAAACAAAGTTACAGAAAATATTAAATATATACACACATAAAATAATTCCCTTGATAGAAGGTTTCTTAATGGTCTTATCAAAGAGACAGCAGAAGAAAATGTATCAGACTAAAGTCTTTTCTAAACTATGAGAAAAAGCTTAAATCCTAAAGAGATAAAAATATTCAACTATCAAAGTATCTCAATTCCCTATTTTAATAATACTGAAAAAGTGATATCTAACATATTTTATAGTGAATTCAAAAAAAAAGGGTAGTAATTAGATAGTTTTTCTTTCAGATAAAATACTTCCAGAGTAAAACAACTTCTGGTCATAAACAGAAGCTACAAGGAGTTATGAGATCCCACAGAAAGGCTGCTGGTAAATTCAATTACTTGATTGCCACCGAATTGCATGGGACAAGATATCACAATAAAATAATATCACAATAAAAACACATAATGCAGCATGTTTAACTTTGCTTTGTGTTTCCCAGAAGAAGCAACACAATCAAGGGGAGCAAAAAGCAAGGAAATGTTTGCTACTCTGTGCAATATAGCCATGCAGGCACATAGCTGAGAGAACAAAGTGCACAATGCACAGAAGAACACAGCAAAGCTGACTTGAAGTTGGGATCTCTAACATCTGTCCTAGTAAAAAAGGACTTTGGAGTGCTTTCATTTGTGGTGGGCAAAGTGCTACAACACAAAGCATCAGAAACGCTGGAAGCCACCTGACACAGAATCCCTTTTGCTGAAGCAGCAGAAGAGGCAGTGGGAATTTCTGCCACTGAAATTCCACCATGTGGACGCAGATGAAGTCTCCCACTGGAAATGGAGAGAGGGAACATGTGGGAAACAAAAGTGCTGAGCCACTGCTGTTTTAGCTGAAGCTCTGACAGCAGAATTGTCCCTGGGAAGTTTGGCTGCTGTTTTTGCTATCTTCATTCTGAGCAAACAGGAACTGAGTGTGTTGTGTATTCAGGGTAAGAGCTATGTGATCCATGAGGGTGAGTGGTGCACCCCAGACACTGCACTGATTCCTCTTCTCACAGGAGTGAAAAGGGCAGTGAGAGAAGGGCTGTAGAGTGTCCACAGATATTAATTGCCTTCCCCCATCCTCTGTTGGGAGCACAATGTGATCACTCAATTTTTACTTAATTTCTGCAGTTTTGATGGGCTCACACACAGAACACTGATAAAAACTGCTAGTGATGCTTTGACTCCAGACAGGACTTTTACTCAAGTTCATTCAACATTCTGTTCTTTGTTGATAAAATTAGACAGGAGAAAAGAATTGGAAAGAAAGGAATGTCATCCATGGCAGAAACTAAAGAACAGTTATTGCAACAGTTATTATAGCTTGATTAATATGACCCTCAGCTTGTAACTGATTCCTACCTGCTGCTTGTAAAATGGAGCTGCACTATCATGGTGTTTCCTGAAGCCTTTCAATTGTCTTTATGCAAAAATGGGGTGTAGAGAAAATCTCCTACACATTCCTTATTGCAGCAGGCTTCTTGCATAACTGAACCCAAAGAGGATTTCCATCTTGCTTTGACCAAGATTTTTAGTTTTTATTTTGTCCAGATTAATGTGGGTCTTATGGACAAAAAAAAACACAAGAGAAAAGGGGCACTGCCTTAAACAACCCAGTAAAAAGCACAAAGATGCATTAATACACACACCCAGTAATAATACAGATATTTACAATATTCATGTCACTGTTCTGATGCCTCCGATTGTTGCCACCATATTGCAAAATTCCCATACCTTTTCGGTGAGTTCTCATGGACATCTCCTCACAGCATGGACTCCTTCCTCTGCACTGCACAACCAACAAACTCCAACTCTCCTCTCACCCAATTAACCCACTCTTTTGTAGCACTCACCATTATTGGACACAGCTGTGGTCTGTTAAGGGCAGGGCTGTTCCTAATTTTTGGTGATTAGCACAGCTGCAACTCCTCAGGTGTGAGACTGCCTTCTGCACTATCTTTATTCTCTTACATTCTATCCCCCCACATCTGATGAGAGTGGACAGCCAGGAATGCATCCCACTCACCTGACCCAGGTGTGATGTTGTGCACAGCGTGAGCAGTTTTCCCATTCCCTAGTATCAGCAAAAGAGGGAGGAAATCCAGACAACACCTCCTTCCTTCTCTGTCCTGCCTGATCTGAAAGTGAACAATCTCCTTTCCAAGTCTACTTTTTCCATCTCTAGAAAAGTGACAAAATTGAACCATGAAGATGAAAGCTTCTGGCACACTGAACCTTTAAAAATTGTCTTTAAAGCATCAGGAATGGAATGGCTTGCAATGAGTAGAACATCCAAGGATTTTGGGTAATCAAATCAATGCCTACTTAAATCTATTGAAAGAACCACCCAAAACAAATCAAGGCTTAAACTGGACTGTGAGAACCCAAAGGGTTTTCAGCACAAGCTTTAAAGCATTTTGAAGCATCTGAAAGTAAAACAACTTTAATATGTGTCTCCTTTGCAATATGCCCTCCCTTCTGGATTGGTCTGAACCAGGAGGAGGGGAAAAGACTGATTTGGGCTGGATTTGATTAATATCACCCTCAGCTTGTTACTGATTCCTACCTGCTGCTTGTAAAATGGAGCTGCACTATCAGGATGTTTCCTGAAGCCTTTACAATATTAAATGAGATGGACATCCAATAATAAATGGAAATCCAATAATAAATGAGATGGATTAAAAAGCACGATGTTTTAAACAGAGAGGAGAAAGCTTGGTGAGAAGAATTATTAAAGTATGGATTGAAGAGATAATTAAATAAAAATAACTTCTTATGTAATTTGCACAACAAGAGTTTCATCTTTTTAACTACTGCATACAGGGATTTTACAAAAATAAACACCCAGCTCCCAACCAAAGTTATAGGAAATCCATCAGCACATCCTGTTTTTCAGCCTCTCTCTCACTATTCTTTCATTTTGGGAGGATTATGGATCTGACAGGCAAAGATAGAGGGATGGGAAGGATCAGAATTCAGTTTTACTCCCTTTTTTACTAAATTCAGCTATCTGTTAGCTACACAATTTAATTAAAGTGTAATGTTTTAAATGCACATTAATGTTGTAGTGCAATAGTTCTATTCTACTTTAAAAGAAAAACAACTTTGTAAGCCTGAGAGTAAACTCCAGTGTAAAGTTTCAAAACAAATGGAGATTTATCTAACTATGTAAAGGAAGTATTTATACAACAACATATAAATTAAAAATAGACATTCAGGTAAACATATACTTAAACATTATTTGCATTATGTAAGTTCAATATTCACCAGAAAGCACAGATATGATGTAAATAAGCGGCAGTCATTAGGATGTACTGCAAGTGCTGCTGGAATGTGGGACACTGTATTGTTTCCTGATGTTTTAAATTAGGTTTATTTAAAATAAACTGTTGCTTAATGAGTATTTCCCTCTGTGGAGACCTATCAACATTCTGATTTGTTGACTGCTCTTTTCAGTCGAGGAAGGAGTCGAGCCAAGGAAAATCACAGCATTCCCTATTTATGTCCCCACAAAGGAAATGCCTCCTGATGCTGAGTCAGCAGCATATTGGGCAGAAACACAATTAATGATCATTAAACCTCAGAGAAGCAGCACTTAGAGCCAGAGAAGTTTATTAAACCAGCCACAAGATCAAACCTGTGTCAAGTCTTAGCTGGGATCTAGAAAGTTGACAGAACTACTGGCACTGCTGCCAGATTGAACTGGATTCTCTCCACAATCATGGAATAAATCTTCTCTGAAGGCTTTGGGAAATTCCAGGCACTGACACAGGTTGTAAAAGTCCATCACTCAGAGCACGCTTAGAGCTTGGTTCAGGAATGGATGGTTTAGAGGGACAGGACTTTTCCTTATTGATCCCAGGGTCGATCCAGTGAAAACCAAACCCACACTTTGGCTGTCAGTCTGTCTGCCCTGCTTATTCCCTCCTAGAATTTCAGACCTGAAACTGCTCTGTGCTTTCCCACAAAAACATGGGCAAGGTGCAGAGGAGGCAGAAGCTTGAACAGCACCCAAAAGGACTCTGACAACAGCAGGAAAGGAATTACTGAGCTGCCTCATGTAACCCAGCGATATCTCCCCATTCCACTCAGCATGCAACAACTTTCTGCCTTCCAGTCACCTAAGCAGGTAACCAATAAATACGTGAAAAAATTCAGAGCTAAAAGCCTGAAACTAAGCTTTTCTTCTGTCACTAGCATGCTACAATCAGTTCTTTTTAAAGGACATTCAAGATATGAAATTATTGTTATGATATCACTTGAATATGCCATAAGCTAAAGGAGACACATAACTAGAATCTGAACAGACCTGTAATTTTTTATGGTAATATTGCATCTCCTTTAATTACACTTTCCAGTACAAAATAACTTTCCAAAATGATCCAGTCTATCCAAATTTTAGAAAATCTGACCTGAAAATTCTCCAACAGAATTTTATGGTAATATTGCATCTCCCTTAATTACACTTTTCAGTATAAAATAACTTTCCAAAATTATCCAGTCTATCCAAATTTTAGAATATCTGGCCTGAAAATAGATACTTTCTGTTCTGTTCCACACCTCAAGAAGAAGGGAAGCTACACAGAAATGCTTTGTTTTGTTTCAAGTGCCAGCTGTATTCCACTCTGCTCACACCTTATACTCAAAGCACAGGGGTTTCATGCTTGTGGTATTGTAAAAAAAACATGATACAGGCTTAGCAAACTGCTCTGTCTTCAGCTCTGTGAATGGTGGATGCTTTCTTATAAACTCCCAAAATTCCTGATGACACCATCATTATAAACCTGACATATACATCATTATAAACCTGACACAGCTCTTGTCCCTCAACAACTTCAGTTTTATTTCTGAGGGGAAAGGAAAACACCACCTGGCTCAGACTTGGCTCAGAGTGATGGGTGAGCAGCTCCAGCAGCAAAACTCAGAGAATAAAAATGTGTGTCCTGAAATGGTTCCAGGTCAAGCAAGGTTTAAGCTGGCATGGAATATGAGAGTGAAGTTGTACTGTGTCTGAAAGTGCTTTCTTCAAGAATAAAAGCTGGAAATGGCCAGTTGGACAGAGAACTAATATTGAACACAATATGAAATGAGTCTGTATTAATAAGTAATGAAAAGTATCTTGGATATTTAGCATGTGTTTAAAAAATCAGTTCTTCCTGGGGACTGTGAGTGCTAAAACAAAATTGTGTTTCCCAGTTTCTAAGTTAGGCACACAAACAGCAGACTGTTTCCAGAGCCTGGCATACACATAAGTTATAGAATTTCAAATTCCTGACTTACCTAATGTCTTCAATGTATTTATGTCTTGGTTGTATCAGCAGGGTAATTATCCCTGCCTTAGTAATGGCACTGCTTAAGGAATCCTGGCATGCACTTCCTCAGTAATAAGCACTTCATTTTGTCAATGGCTTCACTTAAAAACTCTCAGCTTTCCAAGATCTGAACATTTTTACAAAGCATGAAAATTAACAACTCTACCTCATATGAATTCTTTTATCTGCTTGGAAAAAAGTGCTGGTCCAAAGTGCTGCACCATTTCTGTGTCCAGGCTTGGCTTTAGCTGTCAGGGGTTTGCATATTTGGCCTTGTGATATTTTTACTCCACTTTTCTTTGTCAGTGCCAACTTGAGCACTTTTCTTTGGTCAGCTGGGTATTGCAGCCAACAAATCCCCTTTCTCCTGGTACCAGTGAGACACTTGTCAGTCAGAGAGGCTTGGCATGGTCAAAACTTCACTTCCCTACCCAAGACCCCAGAACAAAATAAAAGATGCAGAGACAGGCCCATAAATCATAAGAAAGAAAACATTTGTGTTGTATTGGGAGCCCACTAACCCCACTGAACCTCAGAATCTGGCAGCTCTAATGGCACAGCAGAATTGTCAGAGCCCATAAACGTTCACTCTGGAGTGAAACTTGGCATGAAGTGATGCCACTTGACTGCTCCACAGCTTATCCCAAGCTCTGTTTCTCATTCAGAGGCAGGGATGGCACACAGCACTCTCTATTCACAGCAGATTGGGGAGGTTTGTGCCACTGCTACAGCAAATTCTATTACTTCTAACTGTGAAGGCTTCTGAAGCTCGATGAGGTTTTATTTTAAAGTAAAGGGACCTTGGGGATCACTGTTCCCCAGACATCTGATATGTAGGATTTATTCCAAACTCAAAAGTGGCAGATGACTGTTTTTCCCTGCCTTTCTCTGCCAACAGACCAATTTGGTCCCAGCAGTCTAAAAAATCTCTAAAAACTGTGGGAAGTCTTGCTTTCTCCTCTCCCTCCACACCCTCCAGTTTTTAATCCAGAGACTGAAGATATTTTCCTTTTTCCCTTCCTGTTTATTCTTCTCTCCACCACATAAAGGAAAATTTTCAAATCAAAGACAACCTTGCCCAAAGGCATCAATGTTCACAAGCCTGCACAAGGTGAAATATCAGTGCCCTCAGGTCCAACATGTCATCAGGATTGCCATTCCACCCTGGGAAGCTGGAATATGGGGAAAAACACAAATTGCTGATGCTGTTCCAAACAACATCCTTGATTCTAAGAGGTCCAACACCTCCAGCAACCTTCTACTAAACTGATCCATTTTGTCAGCTTGGCACCTTTCTATAGTACTGAAGACAAAATTAAAGGTTCTGCTGCCCTGTGTGATTGAGACATTCAGAGTTCCAAGTGCTCCTTGCTGCTCTCTAGCAAGGAGCCAAAGTTGGATCATTAAATAAGGTATCAGCACATCTGAAGATCAAGGTCAGAGGCAGATCTTCACAGTATCCAGCATTTACAGTGAAGGTGAAGACATTTTTACTGAGCAAACTGAAGTCAGGTCATATCCCAGTGAGTTTTGGTTTAGAGTTTTATTGCACATTGTTCAACATTAAATTGATGCTTAAAAATATCAATTTTTTAATGAATTGTATGGGGAAAAAAGTCTATAACAGAAAAAGACCAGCAGCCTGCTTTTCCCATAACATTTTACTATAGCATTGGTGGCCTTAAGAGGTGGAAGCAGCAGGAAATTAAAATCACTGGGTATCACTGGAAGTGTTGTCAGCGTAGGTGTGGAGGTATAGAAGAAAACACCTCGAATACACAGAAAAATCTAAGATGTTGCTCTTTGGTGTGGAAGGATGTTCCCTAGAAAGCAAAGAGAGACCCAGCTGTGCTGAAAAAAACTTTGGTTCAGTGATAACTTCAACAATCCAACCAACCCAGAATGGAGAATCAATCCCAACATACCAAAACCCTGGAATGAGAGATAAGGCTTAAGGAACAACATCAGTAAAATGCTTTAGAAAGAAACACCCCCACACTGTGATATACATCAGAAAGTGACAAGTGAGCAATTAAACCATGGCTGGATGATGAGATCATTGACCACAAGATTTTAGTTATGTGGTGAAGGTAACTGAAGCTTTCAATTCATGTCAGTGTCAGGAAGTTCATGCAGCAATTTAACAAATGCATTAACTAAGCTTGGATAAGCTTTCATTACACTGAATAAAAACAGATTTACTATTGATTCAGTACATACATATCACACATTTGCAGCCCTTCATGGATTTACCTTGGCACTTCCAAAGACAAGGTAATGACTGATGGACTTTATGGCAGTAGAAAATCTGGAGACTGGTTCAAAAAAAAACCCCAAAATATATTGAGCTATGAGCTTTCCAAAACATATTAAGCTATGAGCTTTCTAATCTGTGCACACATTTGAAGTTTAAAGATGTCTAAATAAAAGATTATTAAATTCTGAATATGCCTGAAGCAAGAAACCTTGGGGAGGGATGAGATGGGACACGGCAAAAAGGGATAATAAGTGAAAGGAAAGTGGGTGTCAATGAGGGTAATTGATTTGTTTTTTTTTTTTTTAGTATTTGGGTTCTGATTGAGAAAAACCTGGATTTGTCTTTTTAGCTTTGTTTCTGTCAGTAAGGGGAAGGTACAATAGCACAATAACATGTATTTGTATAAAGAGAAGAAAGCTTCTCCCACCAGAACATTTGACTGTATGTGCTACAGCCTTAAGGACTTTGCAATGGACTGAAGCCTCAAGCTGAACTTTGTTTTTCCCTTCTTTTAGGGGTTTCAGTACCTATTCTTTACTCTTGCAAATTAATAATATCAAGAGTTTAGCTAGAGGTTAGCTGACTCATTAATGTTGAGCCTGGGGCCTGAATTTTATAAACAGCTAAGCCCTTTGCCTGCTAACATACAGAGTCAGCACATTTTTGTTGTGGAATATGATCTAAATGGATTAAAAAGAATAAGCCTTGCCTTTAGGAACCCTTTATAAACCACCAATACATAACAATAATCTTTTCATACATTGAAATCTCAGTGGAGGTTTTGTAACACCACTGTCCACACGTGATAATGCTTCTCAGTGGCCACAAAAATCCTTATTTACTCCCAACAATCCTTAATTACACATTCTTGATATCTTTTAGTACACTTTAAAAATTGCATGTGTTTCATTTCTCATGCTGAGGTTCAGAACATAACTCAGACTGTGCAAAATGCATCATTTCTCTAATATTATCTAAATGTTATCAGAAACTATGAAAGTAGAGAGGAAATAAAGAGCATTATATTGAACAGCTTGCCCAGAATAATGTCTTAGAAACATGCATGTGATATATGAAAGGAGAATCAGACATTTAAATACACCACCAAAACTCTTCATCTTAGAACTCAATGGCCATAATAATAAAAGTTAATTTTCTTTTTCCAAACCAGGAAAAGCTGTGCTCCCCCACTGAATGTGTGACACCAGAGCTCACCCAAGAGTGGGGCTGCAGCCACCCAGAGAGGATGTGGCCCTTTTGTGCACAGGTAGGAGCTGATTGCTTACTCTGGTTTTTCTTACATGAGAATAAAACACAGAGTTTGCCTTTCATCCCAGGCAATTGTGACTGGATACTGTCATTAGGAGTAACTCCTTTCTGGAGCTCTGAGAGTGATTGACTGACAGCCAGAAAGGGAGATTTGAAGCAAGTTAGCCATATGTTCAGAAGACAAAAGAGATTTATCATCTGTCTCCCCAGAGGAGGCCAAACTGAGGTTATTGAGTCTGCAGAGAAAGTCAAATAATCACAGTGACATCAAAACTGACTTAATTGGTACGAAAGACACAGACAGCTCTGCTGGTTAAGGAGTAAATGAAGTAAGATGTTACATATAAAACACTTAGAAGAAATGGTATCTAGTTGTGCAAGCAGGAAAGGATCAGAGGCTGAAATACAGACACCAGTGTTCTAATGGCAAATCCAAATTTCTAGATTGGGAGATTTTATTTCTAAAGTCAGCTTCGTGTCCTGGCAGCTGAAACAATACTTCCTTGCTAAATCATGATTTTCAGCAAGCAAAAGACAACAAAGAAATATGGAGCTGACTGGGCCAATTCCATCTTCTACACTGAAATGAATAAAAAGTGACACACAGAGCATCTACAGAACAAAGAATATTGGTGAACTAAAACCAATGTGGTTTTTTTGTAAAAGTTTCACTTTTATTTCCATTCCCTTAACTCCTAAACCAACCAACCAAACAAAAACCAAACAAAACAGCCCCCCACCCCACAACATTTATTATTAACATATGACATAGAAATAATTTTCCTGCATAAATGAACTTCTACATTAAAAACTAGTGAATCTAATGTTTTCCCTGCCAGGACACATGTTCTTAACTAAGAGCACAGTGGGCACCAGTGAATAAACATCTGATACCTCAGCACTGAGGCAAGGGGGGAAAGGAAGGCTAAAAGAGCTGACAACAACATTCTCACCCACCAGAAACTGAGACAGGATAGACTTTGTGTTTTGGCTTCCAGGAGAGGAAGAAAAAAAAAAACTTCCCAAAACAAAGGAAAAATAATACATGTATGTATATATGTGTATATATATATAGGTATGGAAACTGTAGGTAATAAGATGTGCATTCCCACGTCCTTCAAGGTGTTTATTTGTCTGACCTTGAACTGTTATAGTTTATAGTTATAGCTTGTCCCTGCTTAGCCATGAGGGGCAGGAAGTCCTCTGGCATTAATACTTTGTGGATATTTTCATGCACATTTCAGGAAGAAACAGTGCTACAGAAACAGATTCATCATGGCAGAAAAGTTTTTCAGCCCTTTCTGCAGGTATCCAGCAATTTGTCATGCAGTAGGTAGGGGTGCAGTGAAATACCACAATAAACCTGGAATAGCAGAACTGAGCCAGATATTTGGATCAGTGAGCACCTACAACTTACAAATTACTTCCCAAAACAAAGGAAAAATAATACATACATTTATATATGTCTATATATAGGTATGGAAACTGTAGGTAATAAGATGTGCATTCCCACATCCTTCAAGGTGTTTATTTGTCTGACCTTGAACTGTTATAGTTTATAGTTATAGCTTGCCCCTGCACAGCCATGAGAGCCAGGAAGTCCTCTGGCATTAATACTTTTCTTTGTGGATATTTTCATGCACATTTCAGGAGGAAACAGTGCTGCAGATTCATCATGGCAGAAAAGTTTTTCAGCCCTTTCTGCAGGTATCCAACAATTTGCCATGCAATAGGTAAGGGTGCAGTAAAAAACTACAGTAAACCTGGAATATCAGAACTGAGCTAGCGATTTGGATCAGTGAGAACCTACTAGGGAAAAAGCAAGATGCTGTTGGCTCCTACCAGATTTTTTTCAATTACAGAGTTAGATTCAGTGTTACTTAAAAAGAGTTTCCAGCCAAGAATTTACCAAGTCTCTGAGGATGCAATGAAGGCTGTCAAAATGTAATTAAAAAAAAGCTCAAGAGTCAAAATGTTTGGTGACAGCTAAACACAAAAAGGAGGATCTGTTCAGCACTGGATTAGACTGCAGAATGAGAGAGTGGAAAAAACACACAATGAACTTTTTTCTTGAAAACAGAAAAAAACTCTAGTTCAGACTGGTTGATTTCAACCATTTCTATTAGACAAACTCCCACGTGGCTTAGGAGCTGCACAATTTAGCTTTTTCTGGGTGATGAGATTCCTCCAGCACATTACTAGGTAACATTTTTAAAATGAAGGAAGAGAAACAGCCTGTGAGCAGCCCTACATAAAAGTGAGATATTGCTGGGTCACCTGTGTCTGCCTCTGTCACCTGAGGGTGGCCAATGTGCTCCCCTGGGTGGGTGGCTCTCTCTATTTTTTTACCAGGAAAAAATAATATCTGGTAAGTTTACAAAGAACTGAATTCTCCCAAACCCTCAAGTTCCCCTTTACTCTTCTGTGCTCAGAACACTAAAAATAAGGATATCAAGCACAACTGGCAAGGGCAGTTCAGGTGCCATTTTTAACAGATGCCATTTCCTGATAAAATTATCATATGCATGGAATTAAATTTCAAAACATTCATTTCAAAACTAGACAGCTGATAATTTCTAAAAAGAAAATAAGGTATCTGATAAAAAGCAGAAAATAAATCCCTTTACATTTCAAAACTGTGTGCAAAAGACAGCTACAATCCTAATAATAATATTTGTTTTGTAGTAGTGTTTTCCCACCTACTACCTGGTCAGGGCTCCAGAAACATCCCCTTTCCTAAGGCAGAAGACTTTACATAAAAATGCATTTCTGATATAAATGTGACTCAGCCTCCTCTCAAAGACCTTCTGAGAGCATCTCCTGGAGCTTTCAGGAGATTTCTCCTAAATCCATGTTGCTATAGCAAATACCCAATTTTAAATTTTGCCTGTCAGGGAAGTGGTATATAAATGTATAGGGTGTCTAGGTTACATCAGCTCCTACCTCCTGACACAAGTTTTGTGTGAATTCTAAACCCTCACAGTCACTGTCACACTTTCATTCCCCAGGCAGGAGAAGAGATTCCTCACAGGTCCTATGGTCCAGCTTGCTGATCATCTGCCTTGCTCTCAGAGCCTTTTTTAATTCTCTTTAAACACAGTTACCCCAAACTGGACACAGTGCTCCCTCTGAGGTTTTGTGGGATTACTTTGTGCGTCCTGAACACTGCATTCCTGTTTATATGTCCCAAAGGTGGTATTTGCTCTCTTGAGAAAAGAAAGTGCTGCCTAATCCTCTGTGCTGGCTCTGAAATAACATCTGTACTCTTTTCTGTAAAGCTGCTGCAGTCCCCCACCTCCTACTCACACACTTTATCATTCCTGCTTTTGAGCCTAGGGAAGCTTCTTGCTAATAATTTTTTTTCCTGACAATTTTCCTCATTTTTCAGGATAATTCCATCTTAACTCAACCTGCACTACCCGCAGTAACCTACTCTCAAAGGATGATTTCCCAGCACTTTGGCAGACCCACAGCATAACCCGTCTCCTCCCAGTCACATCTCCCCATGTCATCTGTGCCACAGGAGACAACGTTGAGTCAAGATGGGGCTCAATCAGGAGAAAGTTCCATTTTTCCCTTTTGAAAGCAAAGCAATGGCTCTTTTCCTGAAGAGCTGAGCTCTTCCTTGGAAGAGTTTCCATCTCTGAAATAGTTGGAGTTCAGAGAGCTCTTTGCCCTCAAAAGCCTCTCACCATCACTGCTCTGGGCACACTGGGCACCAGGAGAGAGAAACCCTTGGGACCAAGTCCTCACTCACTTTTCTGGATGCTGATCCCTGTTTGTTCACTGTTCCTTTTGGAACAGGGCAGTTCAGCTTTGAATGAAAGTTTTTCCATCCCTAGAGCTAATTAGCTCTGACAGGGAGGGACAATGGATTTGTTATCACTGCCACGAATTTCTAACTTGGTTGCCTCAATTAAACTGATGTCATACACAGCACTATGGGGGAGTGGCCTGAATTTCAAAGAACTCATGTGAAGACCTGGAGGAGTTATTTCAGACCTGATGGAAATGTAATGAAAGAAATGCAATGTAATGTACAGAACTGATGGCAGAAATTTGGATGAGATTCACATTGCACTTTTTACTCGGAAAAGGCCTAGAGCATACACACAAGAAAATGATGGGTTTATTTTTCCAGGAGATAAAATAAATAGGTAATTTATTATTCCACTGCTAGTATTAGTATTTTAAAGAGGTCACCCCTCTCCATATATATGGTCTCACAAATGAATGTATACTTATCTGCTGGAAGCCTTTTCTGAAGTATTCTCAATAAAAATAAGAACTTTTAAGAATGACAAATGTTTGAGCAGTCACACACTGACATAGCATAACTGCTCTGCATTCCTTTGCCCATTTGCAACTGAGTCAAAACGTTCCAGAATTAAAAAATTAAAAAAGTAAAAGAGGCCTCTCACTTTTTAAAAGAGGCCAAATGTGCGATTGTGAAATAACTGCAACTGTAGAAATAAATTCCTGCATTCCATCCTCAAATAAAACACTGAATGCCCAGGAAGCAAATTTTTCTATTTAAAGGAGTAGGGATATGAAAGGCAATTCCACAGTTCAGTAGTGCCATGATATCATGCTTAAAAATAAAAACTATTACTGTAGCATGAAAGCTACAGTAATAGCCACCTCTAATAGTAAAATCTGAATTCTAGCAGACAGCTTCATTCCTAAAGCTGGAAACCTCTATCTCCATAAACAGCACAAAGAATCCCTGGATAAAGTGCTCCTAACTAGTACTTGGCCATGAAGTTTCATTTTACAAACATCTTCCCTTTTGCTCCAGGGTTATTCCATTTTAATGACAGAGCTGTCACGTGTGCTCAGCTGGCCACAAAGACCTTTCCTTTTGATGACAGCAAAGATGAAATCACAGCATATTTTTGAACCAGTATGTATGGAGACACACTTTTGTTTTGTGAGACCAGATTTTTTTTTTTGTTTTTGCAAGGCAGCAAATCACAGATTACCCCAGTCAAACTGCAGATGATTCACTGCTTGTCCAGGAGCCAGACAAAAAATACAAGTAATGTCAGAAAACCTAATTAAATTGAAGAAAATGGAGGTTTATTTAATTACTACATCTCTCCCCAAAATCAGTTGTATCAGTAAGCATTTTGAGTGTCATAAATGCTAAGGGGAAACAGAGTTCAAAACTGAGGGTATTGGTATTAAAAATGAGTTTAAACTTTAAATCACCCACATTACCAGGAACCTTCACCTTACATAGTACATTGTTTAAAGAAAAGTGATTTGAATAAAATTTAAAAACCTTGAACATACTTAAAATGCAAAAGTTAAACTAAAACCATTGAAGTTGTTATTTGCAAGTTCAAATCCAGAGTTATAAATGTTTAATGTGCATCACCCTAGCATGTGAGTTGGTAAAAGCTTGGATGCCTATTTGAATCACCTTAAAATGAAAATTCAATTATTCTTTTCAAAGAAAAATAAACAACTTAAAATTTATACTGAAATAGCAGGAAAAAGTAAACCATCACTTTTCTCTCTAGATACAGGTCCCCCTTTGATCCAGCAGGCATTCATAGATTGCTATGTGATTTAACTGTGCCACAAATTAATTTAACATCAAATTGCTACAGTTGAGAGCTGGCTCAAATTACAATTTCCTTAGTTGAAAAAACCTCAATTTGACATTTTCTATACCACCTTAATTCTCAGCCATTTTGACTTAAATAGCACATATTTGAAATTATTTATCAAACATGAAAATAGCCTTAGCTGAAGGAGCAGCCCATGGCCCTGATCTTTGGGAAATAATTTTGATTTGCATACTCAGTTTTAAAATTTACACATTGCAGCTGAACTTTGAAGGTAGAGTTCAGACTTTATTCCTCTTTGTTGATTCTCCCTTTTGCAAACATAGAATTGTACCAGAGAATTTAAATATCAGGAAACATCAGACTTAAGTTTAGCGCACCATCCTAAGTCTCACTTTTTGTGCATTTAGAATATGAGGCAGTCTTAAATCCTTAGTCACGTGTCTCAAATGCAACATGTTTTTCAAAAAAAAAGACTGGCCAAGTTACATGGATGTACAGAGAAAGGTTTTTTTAAAGGATTTAAGACTGCTTATTTTGAAAAACAAGATTACTCCCAGCTTATAAGAAAGCATCCAGACTGAAGTTCTGCAGTGCCTGAAGTTTGGCCCAATCATAAATGAATAGAAGAACAACTTAAAAGAAATCTTGAACATCTTTCTTACAAGAGGAAGGTGAGCTCCTGAAATTTCATTCACTTCATTTCAGTGTCAAATTCTCTGGTAGAATTCTGGTAGAATTCTTGATTTGCAAGCAATCCCCTGCTTACAACAGAAGGAATGGAGAACGGGTCTGAACAAAGGGTCAAAGCTCCACCTTCAAGGTTCTGCTGCAATGTGGAAATGTTAAAGCTGAGTATCAAAATCAAAATTAATGACATTGAAATTTCCACAAGTTTGGAAAAGGCTGTTCTGGACTCCTTTGTCCTTTTGAGCCCTTGATGTCCTGTATTCCAAATCCTGTATTTGCTTTATTCCCCAACTCCTACCAGCTACTCCCCACCATGACTTTCCACACCTAAGGATGTGCAAAGAAAAATCATTTTTAAGGACTAAAGCACAGTAAATGTCCCAGTCAACAACTTGAGAGGAGTTATTTGTGTGCAGATTTATGATCTCTGATCTGGCAGGCACACATTCACTCACTTTATTTTTTCTGCCTCCAGCATGTCGTTATTTACTCCTGCAGTTCAAGCAAATGTTTCTTCTTTATTGGAGCTGGGCTTTGGGATAGGATAAGGCTAAACAATAAACAGTGCTTGCAGGAGAAGCCAAGAAAAAAGCAACTCTCTAACTATTGTAAGAATGTGAAATCTTAGTGGCAATAAAATGAAGAAAATAAGGGTGGTGGAAGGGGTGAGCTGCACCATATGATTGCCAGCTGGGAGAGAGAATCCACCCAGAACTTTCTGTTGGAAACCAACTTCCAACAGCACTGTTGGACTGAATTTAAAGTTGTATTCAAGGTACACTTGACCTAGGAAATGACTGCAGTATCAGGAAATGTACCTTTGTGAAAATACATTCTGTACCCCCAAATTTATGTGGTTCTGTTATATCAGAAGCATTTGTAAGTGGCACAGATGAGTAATTGCAGCGAGTGTCAAGTGTTGGTTTTGGTATGACCACTATGAACTGAATGTAATCTCATTTCACTCCTACTGCTTTGCAATGTGCTCCCAGCCTTGATTAGTGCTCCCTGAGCGACCTGCTACAGCATTCATGACATTTCTAGAATATCCATTCACTTCCCAATGTTTGAGTTAGCTGTTGCCCATCTGACTTAAAAATACCTCTGTCACTTGAGTGCAAATCCTTTAAATAGTTCTTCCTCCTCATAACATTTTCAAGAAGGAAAACACACTCTCCCCCAACTTCTCACTGTTCTGTTTTCTCATGACTGATTTTAAGTGTTCATCTTTAGCAATTTTTTCCTGAAATCAGATCCTACTGCAGGAATGTTTTGATCTGTTAAATCAAACGTGGGTTCTGCTTTTTTCTCTTTCTATATGAAGATGGGTAGGCTATCCACCCTTTGGAAAACTCATCTTTAGCATTTTTATTGCAGATAATTATTCCAGATTGAGTCTAGTAGAAAATAATGTAATGTAATGAAAATGTAAATAATGTAATGAAAATGTATTCTTCTACATCAGAGTTTAACCGAAAGGGCTTTGGGATCCTCATTAAAAATCCAATGAATTTCCAGATTATATAATCTGATTGCCACCACATTTTTCATATTCTAAGTAGAACTAACTATAACTAAATCACAACAATAACTCAAATTGTTTCAACTTTACACTTGATTTTCCTGCTTCTAGAAGCAGGTAAAAAAACAAAGACTCACTCTCAAAATACAAAAGGGAGTGTATAGAAAATGATTAAAAAATTTTATTCCACATAGGTGTAAATCTCTGAGGGCCTCATGCATTATTCAGTAGATGAAAGAGAAGGAAGAACCTGGAAAAGGCCAGGGGAAAATGTTATTACTGCTCTGCTTTGTAAAATTAACTATTTCAAGCTGCTTAACCTAAGCTCAGAACATTGTGTTGGACTGGTGCTCTTATAAAGAGGAATCTGCTGCAAATTAAAATCGTGTCTGCTGCTTTTGAAAATGAAAAACTTGAGAATACTTATGAAGTGGAGCCACCTTCTTTCCCCATTTTACTGATTTGAAAATGAGTCACATTTCAAATGCTTATTCCCATGTGTCATCCAGAGAAGACCACCCAAAGTCACTGCATTTTGGGCAAACTTTCAGTTCTCCAAACCTGCAGCAGCCCCCTGCACTCCTTCCCTCCTGACCTCATCTGTTTGGCTCTCAAACACAAGTGTTAAGCAGGACAAAGACCCACAAGCCCCAGCTCCTTTAAAAACACAAAAGG
This sequence comes from Zonotrichia leucophrys gambelii, assembly GCF_028769735.1. Lineage (NCBI taxonomy): Eukaryota > Metazoa > Chordata > Aves > Passeriformes > Passerellidae > Zonotrichia > Zonotrichia leucophrys. The sequence goes on from NC_088170.1 coordinate 8,329,897, forward strand.
AAAGGGAAAACCAAGCCCCTACAATCTCAAGGTGCATTTATTAAATCAGACTGTTAAGAGAGATAAGAATTTCCACTAAAACCAGATCATGCCCCCCCAGTCTTACCCCAAAAAGTCCAGCATCACAAGCCCTGTTACAAGGACAGAGCCCACAGGCTTCCACCTCAGCTGATCTCAACAGATGGTGTAGCTATGATACAGCAATGTTTTCAATTAACAGGGATCATCAGGTGACAAGGGAATTTAATATTAATGCTTCAGCACTTGCAAAATGACAGCCACCTCTTATTCCTGGAGTACTACTCATCTAGAAATATATACATGAAAACCAGCTGATTAACAAGGGTTAGGGTTTGTGAAAAAACAAAACAACCCAGAACCAGCTGAAATACTGCTTTCCATTGCATTGCGGGTTTGTTTCCAATAAATGCCTACATTGTATTCCCAAACTTGCTCAGACCAAATAAAAGACTTGTTTATATTTTCTGCTTTCCCACTATTACATACACAGACCTGCCAGTAAATTAATCAAAAGCCATTTCCTCTCTTTGCTGAGTTTTCTCCTCAACTCAGATTTTCCCATTTGCTTGCATTCAGGGCTAGGAGTTAAAAATAGACTCGATGCTTGAGAACTGTTGGACACAGAAAACTCCTTAAAATACAGAAAAAAAATTCCTGAATTAAATTTAAATTGATTTGTCTGATAATATTTTGCTTCCATTTCATAACATTTGTCATGTTTATACCAGCCTTCCAGTTCTAAACACTGTTTCTACTAATATGAGAAATAAAGCTGTGGGCATTTTGTTCCTCTAGAGAAAAAGATTTAGCAGATGGCAATTTTAAAAGTTTTTTGATTGGTACATTCTGTCTCCCTCATGTGGGATTATTAAAGTTTTGTTCCCTCCTCCATTTGTGCATGTTTTTTGTGTCTTACACAATATAGAAGAAAGCAGCATATCCCTCCTGACACCTCTCCACTCCGTCCACAGGACTTTGATTGGAATTACTTCCACTACAAAGCATAAATGATGATGGCAGAAGATATCACAGTTTCTTCATGAGATGACTTTTGAATTTATGGGAATGTGGGACAGGGGTGTACCCTCACTTGCACCTAAACCTTCCTACCCTGATTGTGGCTCACACAGAAAGCTGCACAAAAAGGGGAAAATTCCAGAAAATAGCTCCATTAGCAACATGAAACATTTTCACCCAGTTAATAATTCCATTATTACACATCATGTACTTACATAACTAATAACTTGGATTATTAAATCTACTTCTGTATAACACATTTAATATACTTCTGTATAAAATATACTTCTGTATAACACATCTGTATAACACAGTCAAGACTGTTAGGAATGTCACAAGCCATTCTTCCCTGATGTGTTTCACTTGTTGGTTCACACACACACCTTCACTGATGATGGTTCCTGCTGTGAGCTGTTGCCTAAATATTTTCAGTTTTTATCTATTTAATCCAAAATATACTTGGTACCAACTGGGAGGAAGAAAGTATATATATATATATGTAAAATATATATATAAACACATTCATTACAACATTTATGAATCATAAGTGATGACTCAAAAAATTTGATTATTGACTACAAATTATCACCAATAAAATGATAATATTAAATAATACCTTTTAAATTTAAATTATAATATTAAAATGAATGCCTAAAATGAAACCAGGTGCATTTCAATAATTGCCTACAGAGTACACCACTCATTTAGACTGGATCACTGCAAGGTGACTTAGATATTTAATACTATCTCTCTCTATATATATTATATATATATAATTATATATTACATATATATAGTAATACCTATATATAATACATAGATAATATATATATACAATATATATAATATATATTGTATATTATATATTATATATGTTATATGTTATATATGTTATATGTTATATGTTATATGTTATATCTAGGTTTATTATTTTTTTGCATTGAATTTTAATTAGGTATTTCTACTATCTGCTAGTCCTATTGTCAATTAATTTGCTCTTGAAAATCAAATTGGATTCTTGTGACCAAACCTCTGTGGATATCTGCACTGGCCAGGAGCTGTGGCCAGTTCAATTTATTAACCTATTAAGCCACATTACTTTGCAGGTCAGAGAAAAGAACCTGAGACACTGCTGAAAAATGGAGAAATGTGTTGTTGGATGCTCATGCTTTCAGAGAGAGCACTTTTCCACCTCAGCAGTTCCTTCCCTGCTCCCTTGAGGAGGCCTGCAGAGGTTTTAGCTGCTGTGCCATCCCTCTCTCCAGGTGACAATTTCCCTGTGTCCCCTGTGATTAAGGGACCCTGTGACCCCATGGCACAGAGGCAGATTTGTAGGTCTTTGTCTTCATGCACTTTAAACTCATCTCCACAGCAGGTTTACTGCAGAACCAGATTTATTGGCAAAAAATCCCACAAAAAACCAATAAAAAAAAATTGTCTCTGAAGTCATGGCTCTTAGTTTCAGCTTCTTGCCCCACACTCCTCTCCCTCCCCTCACACCACAGAATTTGCTGTAGATGATTTTAAAACACTCCAGGAGCTGCATTTTTTTCTCTACAATATATTTTGGGAGCTTTTTAAGTCACAGGAGAAGGTGCTGACCAAAACACTGGTATCATTCCTGCCTTGCAAATTCTCTACTTAGATTTCTTGGAGAAGATGAAACAGGAAAGCCTTATAAATATGATTCCAGGTGGGAGATGAGGAGCTTCGCTGATTCACATCCAAACAGAAGAGTAACATCCAAGGAACCTCTCACACTTCCCAAAAAACACTTTCCAGCTCCTCAGAAATGCCAAGCAATTGCCTAACAATGTAACACCAGGAATGCCATATCAAATCTGTGGCCTTGCAGGCTTAATAAAAGCTCTTTTTAAATGGACAGCCCTATTCATTCATAAAACCTACTGAAAATACAGAGAACTTAAAATCCACTGAACAGCATTTTCCACACTTGTTTATCCTGAACCACTTCCATTGTTCTTTCCCAAGAAGGTCACACACTACCATGACCTCAGAATTCAGTGTAAAAGTGACATTTTAATATAGGCTGAATGGGATAAATTAACTATACATGAAATGTAATGGACTGAAAGTACTCCAAAGAAGAAAATGATTGGATTATTTAACAACTTATTAGTCAGTATTTTAACATTTTAAGGCTGTTGTAGATAATTCCTTATCAACTAATGATGTGTCTTTCCCTATTACTATTTCCCTATTACTGTGTCCCTAAAAACAAATTACAACAGTGCTCATTTGGAAGATGATTTGTTGATTATAAACTTAGGTTGGATCAGAGAGGTAAAAACTACTTTAAAGAGAGAAGCTGACACCTGAAATCAAGGGGGTTTTAAAATGCTATCACGAAAATTAAAGTGATAGTAACAGATAACCAAGGCATTGCAAATTGATTGATATTTCCACTTTTTTGGTAAAAGAACCTGTGTTTGGCAAGCTTAGTTGTGATGAGATTAGAGAATTTGCTGGTCTAATATTAACAAGGAGTTTTAACAAAAAGCAACTCTAAGCAGATATCCCATGGAAATGTGCTCTTACACATGGAAGTTCAGAACACTTCTATTTAAAGGACATGTTTACTATCACTGTGAAATATATAGAACATCTTTAATGTGTGCTTCACTGTGGCAGAATCAATCAAAAGTGGTGATGGTGTTTTGGTTTGAAGTTTGTACTACAGTTAAAGTTTGGTTTGAAGTTTATACTACAGTTTTCAAATCACAGACACCTGAAACTTTCTTAGTTAAAATCCTATAATTAAAGCAACCAAACTATAAAAACTATTCCATCTGTCTTAGCTTAAAACAAAACAAAACAAAAATTATTTCCTTACTCTAAAAGTAAGTAATTTGATTTATCATAAAGTGGTGTGAGTTCAACCCTCCCACCATACACATTGCATCAAAAACAATGCAATAGAATTAGCTATTACAGGAGATCTCAAGAACTGTTTCAAGTTCCACTTTGTTTCTGAAGTATTTTCTTTAACTGAACATTTGTTCTAACTTCTGTCACTCTGAAGTAGACAGGAGAAAGAGGGAGGAAACAGACCATCTCAAAAGAAAAACTTCCAGAGTTTCCTGGTGGTTTTCAACTTCCTCCTCAAGGAGCTGATTCAGAAACTGGGAGAGCTGTTTTGCTGTGTAAGAGCCCAAGTGTGCAACCCTGAGCCAGAAAAGGATTAGAAAAAATAAATCCTTTGTTATAATACTAATATTATACTTGCTTCTTTCTGGATTTTTTAAAAGTAAATTAGTGAAAAGTTTTCCCTTGATGCCTAAAAGCTGGTGAGTTACATTTTTTGGAAAGTGAATTCCAAGTTTAAGTAGTAAATAAAAAAGCTAGCTCAGCCTTTTTCATTCAGGAACTGCAGGGTATCACCAGAGCAAGGAGTGAAACACCAATCATTACTTACACTTATGAAGGAATGCCAAGCTGAGCACAGAGCAATCTCCTCAGCCTTTCAATTTATTTATATTTTTGCAGTGGAATGGTCAAATTTTCCTGAATTCACTGACAGAGAAGGAGTAGCAAGCTGAATGTGAGAATGCCTGCAAAGGGAACTCATCCAGAGGTCACAATCAGCAGACTTTGAAATTTGATAGAAATTACAAATACAACTCTGTAGAGGTGATTTGTACCTTGAAGCAGAAAGAAAAAAAAAAAAAAAAGGGGCAGAGTTTGGAAATTATTCTCTGTGTTTCAACCAGAATATTAATCCTATCCCTACTTAACATCACTGTGATTAACTTCATAGAAAATATTCATTGCAGTGGCACCTGATCTTTGGAGGAGATAGCTGAGTGTTACTGCAAAATAAACAATATTAATCACTACTATGCAAAAAATGCTGTGCAGTTTACTTCTGAAAATATGAGCAGTGCTCTTAAAGGTTATCTTTTACATTCAACAAAATGCTGGAAGCCTTTCTAGCCTGTAGAACTCAACCTTCAGCAAGATAATCAGCCAACTGCACAGATAAACTTTTCTCTAATTTGCTCCCAAATCATAATATTCATCCCCAAATTAACAGCTGGGTTTCTGGGATATGACGTAAAAATTATATCTATGTATATAATAGATAATTTAAAATATATTATCTATAATATAAATCACATATATAAAACTTATATATTATCTATTATCTATTATCTATATTTATTTCTTTTTTTTTTTTCTTAAATTGTCTTTGTTTTCCTCATGACTGCCAGAGGAATACAGTACCTCTGATTTAAACCACAGTGATCTCCCATAGCGGTCCAGTCCCTGTTTTAATTTTTTACTCACAACATGGGGAGAATAAAATATACTGCTGTAAGCATTCCTCCTTCCTGGCCAGCACTCATACAGAAAGAAGACAGATAATAAAATCTTTAGAAAGAGTATTCTATTACAGAGCAGCATGTGATAATATATCCTGGATGTTTATCCACACAGTTACACCTTTTTGATTGGCTATTTCTCAAAACTAGCATTAAATTAAAAGTTCTAGATGCACTGCTGATGAAATCTACTACAAACATTGTATATAGACATGGTTAAACTTGGAGAAAGCCAGGAGAACTGGAGCAAAGTAACATTTCCATCCATGAAACACAACTTATCATTCAGTTGTCACCAGCTGTGTAAAAATAGAGTGGCAAACACTGGTGGGGACACACAGTGTGTGATTAGCACAGTCAGGTCTTTCCCAGACTTCACCTCTGCTAAAATAAAACAGTATGCCACAAGTAGCATTTCTGAAGGAACATAAACTTTTACACCAATGTTCTGCATCTGACCGAGTGTTCTAAGCAGCATCAACATCCTGAAAAATGCTGAGGAAAACTTTCCTTGGGCTGTCCTCAGCATGATAAACATTCAGCTAAACTTCAGGCTGCAAATAGGTTAAACTGAAAATTCAATCACTTCCAGTGATGAAGATGTTAGAAGAAGTATTCTGCATCCCACTAGAGTGTATTTAATTTAGCACATACGGAAGCAGAAAAGGATTAGCTTTGTAAAGACATTTTCTGCAGGGGAACTGACAGGTATTATGGGCATGTTTGATTTCTACCTCTGGCTAGATCTAGTCCAGATTAGTGGGCTAAAGGATGCTAGGATGCATATTCTTGTTTACTTTAGGAAACAAATCCATTTGCATGCTTAGAAAGTACTGTAATGATAACATATTTTTAAAGAATTACCATGCTTAAGCACCTACTCACTAATAGCTGATTCCTTAATCTGGTAACATCTGTGTCCACTGATTGTGTTAATTTTATTGTAAGATGTTTAGGGAATTACAGCTAATGCAGTGGCCAATAAGGTTTAAATTCACTCAGTCTGTGGGACAGTAAGCAAAGCTGCAATAAGGGAGTGAAATGCCAGATAGAAATTATGTTCTTCCTCCTAGGTTTTCACGTGTCTCTGAAATGGCAGGAAGATGCACCACAGACTCTCAAAAGTACACAACATGTGTACTTTTATATATTTTCTGCTGAGTGCTCACAACCCACTTCTCCAGGTAAGGTCAGTAGCAGAATCAAGCCAAGGATGCAATCCACTCCCCAGGCAGGAACATCATGGCTAAATTACAGATCTTTATGCAGCAGGAGCTAAAGGATTGTATTTAACCCATTACACTTTAGTGTAGCTGGGAGCAAGCAGAAAATTAGCAAGGAAGGATTAAAAAAGCCTAGGAAAATATTGCATGTAAAAACCCAGGAATCTGTTCCACAAAAAGGAATAGTGATTGCTAAATTAGCCCAGGTGAACTATTTAATTGTTGAATGAACTGAGAATAAAATCTATGATTTTCAGGAAGTGAGTACTTGCCAGCTGGAAATGGTGGAGAACAGCTAACCTCTGAACAAGGAGTGAGACAAAGCCAGGGTAAATTGAAATATCAAGATGAATGTGCCAGCTGACTTGCTTTAGTTATCATCCCAATTGCCAAGGACAGAGGGGGGAAAATCCTCCTCATCATAATCCAGTCTTTATTGAAACAGCCAGTCCCAGCAGGCCATTGTCCCCAGCCTCATGATACTCATTCCCAACAAAAGGACCATGAAATTACAGAAAGGGGCTTGCAGCTCTTCAGGAGCAGGTAACAGAAAAGATAAACCTACAAGTCTTTTATCTGCAAAAGCTTGTTTTAATCTGGTCCAGGTCACAAGAGAGAGGGTGATTTCAATCAAATGTTCTTTATCTATGAGGTGCCACACAGCTCAACTGAAAAGGCAGAAATTAAAAACTAAAACACTATTTTTTTTTCTTTACAGAATAACCAAAATGTGTTTACCAAGTTATCTGGGAACACTCACATAGTGCTATTTATTTTTGTGTCCTACTCTGATATTCTGATATTTTCAGATCCAGAAATAACTTTGGTGCCTGCTGATTTAACAGTGAAGGTGTGCTCAGCCAGGAGGCACTTTGTACCTCCTGCAACCCCTATTGAAAGTCTACATAAATTTTTCCTTGCAGTTTCTCAGAAGTTTACTTAAAAGTGGAAAGGGTGACAACAGGACACACTTAAAAAAAAAAACTCTGTAAAATTCTGCCATAAACAAATTAATATTTTAATTAACAAATGAAGTCACACAGCAAAAGCAGCTCTTTTTTTTTTTTGCTATATTCTGACTCAAAACCAAAATGAATACTAATGTAATAATGCTACATCAAACACTGTAATGAATTTACACTGGTGCAGTCTTGGCTGTTTGATGACAGCACTCCCCCAGTGAATAAGTGCACAGTGCATTGTCCCCTCTAGAGCTCAACTTCAAAGCCCTGGAAAATCTCCTTTGAGTTTTGAACCTTCCAGATCAAAGCCTTGGAGTTCATTTATACTTTTAGGCTCAGATGAAGGCAGGCAGTAAGACAGCCGTGATTTAGAGGATAAATCACTTCAGAACAACGTCTATGAGCATTCTCTATGGCATTACACTTGAAATTAGATTTAGAAAGTGATACCACACAGACACAACTGCAGTTTCAGGAAAACTGAGGCAAAAAAAACCCCATCATTTTTTTTTAACTTCCCCAGTGGAATTTATCTTTTGATTTTGCAAGCTTGTTTACAAAATAATCCCCCACATAGGTCTTGATGTCTCACACCTATGACAATTTATTCTGAATTAGCTACAGATTAATGTATATGTCATGTTTTCATAATCAAGAATTAGCTTTTTTTGCCCTCAAACCATATTTCATAGAAGGCTTTTTGTGGCTTGGTCATTTCCTTGTTGTTTTGGGGTTTTTTTTAGTTTTATTTCCCTGTAAATATATATTTGGCAAATGGTCTGTCACTGGTCTTTCCCCACCAAATTTTGGGAAAAGTTATCTTGAGTGTGCCACAGAATTTACTAACCAAATGTGCATAAATAAATTATTCTTCCTTTTTTGGGGGTAATTCGTGGAATTCTGACCTAATAGATAACGTACAGATTTTGTTATCCATGTTTAGATGACTTCAAAATTTTATATTTATATTTATATATTTTATATGTTATATTTGTATTTTAATATAAATTGTTCAGTGTACTTTTATAAGTACACTGAACAGTGTATCTTAATGGGCACTGAGCTGTGGGGAAGAGCAAATCTCCAGTCTCAAGAGTGGACTGGGATTTCATTTTATAGAAAACACATCACCTTCTTTAAAGGCCTCCTTTTTAAAAAATGGTTTTCTCTAACTGTAAGTAGATTTACAAAATCAGGGAATAAGAATTTTACTTCCCTACATCCTCCTTTAGATTGTTTGCAAACCATCTGCACAGAGCTGAAAATTTTCAAGTGGAAACTTTTAAGATCTAAACAACAAATAGTCACAAAGTTTTCTGAGTTTGGATAAGGGTTTGGTTTGGAGTAATTTACAAATTGCTTAGAGTACATCTGTGAGAAGACTCTCTGGGAGAGGCTTGAGGGAGCTCTGAGGAGATAACCCAACAAATAGCATTATATAATGACATTTTACATAGTAGTTTTAACTAATTAATTTTAATTCTAGCTTATAAAATTATTGAATTATATTCAAGCATTATATTCAATTAATATCTTTTTGTTTATTCTTACTGTCAGTGAGGTCAAATACAACCAACTGATTTGCATCTTAAGCAATAAGGATAAAATGCTTTGTGTAAAACAGTCAGTGTGTTTGTAACAAGTTCTGACCAACTGCTTAATACAGAGAAATGCTGCTGTACTTACAAAAAAGAAACAAAACCCAAATCATATTTCTGTTTTGTTTCCTGTCAAATTAAAAAAAATTAAAAAATAAAAAATGAAAGGAGCCAAGGGACAGCTGAATGGAAAAACATTATTTTCCTTACTGGTCTCCCCTATTAATCATTGCAAGCTGTTGGACAAAAATAGTGCACACAATTTGCTTCTACTCAAACAAGACAAGGACTGAGAGAGATGTCACTTTTTGATGTGACCGACAGAAACCCTGGGAACTGCTGATGATGCTGAACTGGGCAATTTGGGGCAATTTTTTGCCCCATTTTTGAATTATATGAGTTACCCTAAGCAAAGAACCTACCCTTCTCTTTAGGAAACTGCCTTGGGAAGTCTCTTCATCCCAAGTGCAGAAGTTGTTCTCCATAGAAATGAACTCCTTCCCATATCCTGCTTCAGAGTGGGATTCTAGGAATGTTGACTGAATGCACATGGATGTAAGCAGAGTTAGGCCATCCTTAACTCACAGGTATCAATCTGAGTCCTACCAACAGCTGGTGTTAGATACTGGGACAAGAAGCTGTTTTCTTGGAGGAAATCAAACTGTGACAATCTGTGATGAGTGGTCTCTAGACCTACCTGTTCTCTAACTAAACATGAGCATTTTGAGCAGAATCCACCTGGCTTATCAGTCTTTGTAAAGCTCTGACTTTGTCTTTTTTTTTTTTTTTTTCTTTTTTTCTTGTTCTTGTTGCTTTCTAAGGTTTAACTTTTGGATGCAGAAATCCTGCCAGGACACAGGAGGGTTTATAAAACAAATGCAGCACACAAAGCAAAACCTCCAGAAGCAACCCAAAAGTTCTGTGGCAAAATATCATGAATTGTTTGTAGGTCCAAACCCAAAAGATGAGACCAGAAATGAGAATAATGTTACACTGCCCTCCTGAGAAGTTCATGAGTTTGCCAGTGATGCCTGTTTATTGGTTGCAAAGTAGATGGTGTTATTGGGTGAGGAAATGGGATGATGACTTTAAAACTGACTCTGTGACTACAGAGCAACTGGCCACATTCCTGAAGGAATCTCTGAAGGATTCCAGGGAGGATTTTTGCATCTTGTACACTGCCCTGCTTTGACTGCCATCTTCTCAGAGCATCTGTCACTGCCCAGAGATGGACACAGAGGCTGGACAGCCCTGTAGTCCCTATCAGTGCTGCCTCTCTTCTGCTCCCCAGGATGTTCCCCCGTATTATTCTCCTTTTCAGAGCCCACACATCTCCCTGGGGCACGGATTTCACTGGCACACATTCCAGGGCTGGATTTTGCTCTCCCTTCTGCACACACCTTGTTCCATGAGACAAAACTGGAAGTCCTACACTACTTAAAGATGTTGACACCTGGCACACGAGTGCTGTTCTTCCTGGGATTAACATTCAGGTGAGAAAATCTGTATAATGACTTTTTTGTACACACAGCTCCACTTTATAAGTGTTTTCCAGCTGGCAGAGTCAGTCAGGTGTGATGTGACCTATCTGTGTGTAAGCACTGGGGCTGCTTGAGACACGACTCCAAGTCTGAAATGTTTGCACAGGGCTTCAGGCAGGAGGAAAGATTGATTGGGGACTTGCAGCCCTCAGAAATCGCAGCCAGGAGCCAGGTGGGATGCCTTGGTGTCTCAAATGACAGCAGATACTGACACTGAGGTAACCAAATCCCACCCTCAATGAGTCAAGTGCAGAAGTTCAACGTGCAGACAGATTTCTTGTGCAACTACTCCATATACAGTCAGGAAAATGCAGCCGGGCAATTAATTAAAGAATGCATTCCTAATTTCTACCAGTTTGAAATAAGCAGCAAACTGAAACAAACAGTGTTTTTATCAGTCTTTCCAAGGAATCACTTTGCCAGAAAAACTGATGTATTTTTAATTTTTTCTAGGATATTTCAGCAAATACATCCCTACAGGATTCTAAACTATTTAATGTATTATGAAGCACATAAAAAGACAAATCTGTTACTCAATTACCAACCAGCTCTAATCATTGTGCTTATGTGTGTAGGGACTGAATTGATATCACAAAGACAATTATCAATCTGGCCTGTCCTGGTTTCCAAACACAAGCCTCTTCAAGTATGTCTTTAATGTGGTCTTTGTAATGAATATGACTTATCTTTATGGCATCAATAGTGTTCTATTTACTTCATGGACAAGTTAAGTCATGACCCTGTCTGCTTGAGACTGTCAGTGGGAATGAGACCTGAAATATTAAATATCAAGAAGTACAGCTCTGTGCATAAAAATCTTCCTTGAACTCTAAAGATAAAACCCAGACTGCAGAGCTGCTGAGATCAGCTGCTGGTGAGTCATCCCCACATAGTCTGGTCTTTTGTTTTTACATTTTGGTCATGTACAGACAACATGAGAGAGAAAATATCAATACTGGAATGTGACAATTAAAGTACTCTATGTACCTTGTTAATGAAAAGGTTTTAAATGTAACATGAGTACATATACACTGGTGTATAATTACCTACAGTTTTTAGTGTTGAATCCTGCCTTGGGACACAACCCTTAGTATGGGCCTTTGAAAACCATGTAAATATTTTTCCTATTTCAAGTCTATAATTTCCCCTCCACTGCTCTACATGCTGTCACTATCCTTGCTAGCTCTGGGTGTCCATGGTGCAGGATATTCAAAAACTCTGGGCACACGGCTGCTACAGAATCACCTGGAGCACTATCAGTCACTTGCACAACAGAAGAGGCAAATTTTCCTCCCATTAGCAAGAAAAGAGGAAAATGCAGCATAAAATATCTGCAGAGGATGGGTCTGGATTGCAGGAACATTTGCTACCAGAGGTACATTCCAAGAGGCTTTCACAGTCAAACTGCTCCACCTTTGCAGCACAGCCACCACACAGGTTTGTATAAAAGATTTCTTTTTTGTATTAGTACACATTTCCATTTGTCTATAAGCAGGAACAGAAGCAGAGACAGTGGAGAGCTGAAAGGCCAGCCCCAAAGGCTGCATTTGTCTGCCTCCCCCAGGAGGCTGCTGTCACACACACACACAAGTGTGCAAACAAGCAAAGAAAATAAATCCACTTCTGACTGCAAAATGTTCCCATAAATTTCCCATGCAGCAGCACTTCTGTGATTAATCCTGACACAAAGCACAACATTTAGCAGCCCAAACCCAAACATATCTGCAAACAGCAGGACTGATGAAACAATGTCTTTGTTTAGAGGTGCCCTGTGCTGATTATCTAACTCCATCTTACACTGGAAGCTTTTTCCTCTGTGGAATGTCCCTGCACTACCTGACTGCCAGTACTCATTACACCTTGAGGAATTTAATACATTTCAGCCTTCTGCTCTAGAAAATGAGACTGAACTCAGCCAGGGGGTTCAGAAGTCATTGCTGAAGACAAAGGGAGAGAGAGGGGGAGGAAGGGAGGAGGCTGCCAAAACCAGACATGGGATGATCTCACAACCCTCCTCTCCTTGGGAAACCATGAAAATGTGATCGGTGCAGCTCAGCCACGACACGTGAGAGCTGAACTGCAGCAATGCCTTTTTCTCATGCCTTCACATGCCACAGATATGGAATATTCATTTAAGCAGTAACTTCTTACAGCTTCTGGAAAAACTATGAAGTATCTGTTAGAAACCAGAACAGACAGAGAAGGGCTGCAGAGGACAAACCCACAACCTCTCACCTTGCAGACCATCACTGCAACACAAATAGAAGCCAACTCTGCTTCCTTAAATGCACAGGATCAATGGAATGGAGAGTGATCCTTGCAAGGAAGAAGATCAAAGGGTGGAAAAGCATAAAAAAGGCCAGTGTGCCTGCACAAATTGTTTTCATCAAACCCTGGTGTAACTACATTTGGTGTAATGTAGTCACACCAAAACAGGTTTCCTTGAGATGTATGACCAGGGATTCTGACCTTTCAAAAACTCCACAATCCTCTCGATGGAGATCAAATTAGTATCATCATCATCATCAATCACCATCATTATCCTCATTATTTCCCATTTCAACAACACTACAACTTAAAATATACTATGTATGAGTTTTTCTATGTGTGCATCATAAGAAAAAAATATTTTTCTCAGCCAGAAAAGCAAACATGAACAGGCCTAAGTTTGGAGAAAACACTTCTTCCACACAGCAATACAAATGGATAGTTTCAACTTAAATGAAAACATTTTGCAGAACTATTAACATTTTAAAAATGAAAAGGAGAATGCCTCTTCACTATAGGTATTGTTCCATACATCATCTCTACTTATTCAGGCATAGTCAAGGGCAGATTCTCAAAAACACAAAAAGAAATTCAGCACAGATAACTGGAGTTGGAAAAGTCAAATCTTACATTTCCATGCTGAGTGAAAAGAAAAGAACAGATTTCATAGTGGTGAAAACTGATCACATCTTAAAATCTGGCTTAAATAAATATATGAGAGAAAAAAGTGAGAAAGCCAAGATACCTCTATTTTCCTCTAGCCAGGTTTTGAAGCCTAAATTTAAGAGAATAAAAGAGACAGTTTTGATTATTACATGGGAATGTTGAGATACTGCAGACAGTTGTCAGGAAATCTTGGGCCACACACCAATACTAGAGGTGAGTTTTGGTTTTAGGTATTCAAATGTACAAACTGATGTACCTTTAAATATTTTATCAAAGGAACAATTTACATTTCCAAGCATAATTTTAGAAACATTATAAATAAGAAAGAAGGGAATGTTTTGTATACAATGGCTGCTGTCTTTCATCCTTCAAATAAAATTCAACTATTATTGCCATTTCTAGAGTTTAAGAAAGCACATTACAATACAATACAATATTATTGTCCCTTTGAGTTGCTTTCATTCTCCTAAAAACAACAAAAACACCCTCCAAAATGTGAACATACCTTTATACACTGTTCACTTGAAGGTGTAATCACTTGGTTAGTAATTTTAACTACAGGACAGGAGGTTTTACAGAGTCATGGGGCACAAACTGAAGCAGAGCAGCTCAAAGCACCAATTATTCCTTTGGTGTCTGAGCGCCCTCTGCATCTTTTGAGGTGCACATTGATTTAAAATTTCCTTTAAACAGATTCCCAACTCCCTTTTTTCTCTTGCCAATCACTCCCAGGCATGACTTTTCTTTCTCTGTTTTGAGGAGTAGTGGAAAGTAGGGAATCATCATCAATTCTTTTACTTGAGAATTACAAAGGTCAGGGCATGGGGCAAGAGAATGGAAGGATGACTTTTCATTTTCTCCTTGGCCAAAAACCTGACACCTGTAAAGTGTCCTGGTGGGGGTTTTGGCACTGTTATAGGGTAAAGGCTGAATTTCACCCCCAAACTCTCACACCAAATGGCCAAGTCTCCACCTGGGCAGGACAGAGCTACAGGACAGACAGAGCTTTCACTTACACAAACAGAAGCTGGCTGTGCACTAAAGCTGCTGTTTTTCACTCCTACAGCATTTTTCAAATCCAATTGTGTGATAAAACAACAACAAGCTGGTAGGAGTTAGAAGGTTTGGTGATTTTATCTTTTTGCAAGACAATTATCTATAGTGAGTAACCTGCTACATTAGAAATGGTTAGAACAGCTGAAAAGTACCTGCAATATATATTGCTTATCAAATATTTCAGCAGTTAAAATAAAGTGTTCATACAAGAATTGAGGGGAGGGGTTTGTGCTGTTTGAACAGCCCTACTCCAGACCTGCTTTTGCTAAACAGGATTGCAGCAACAGCAGTTGCAGGAGCATTGGCACACAGACAGGGATGAAAGATCATCTGCCACAGAGAACACAGCAAATCCAACAGGAGCAGGCTCAGGTTTGAGCTGCCCTTAAAGGGACACTGATAATGTGAGGCTTTGAACATGCAGTGCTACCCCAAAGTTCAAGGAAAAAGATATGTGAGGGTGTTGGGAGCACAGAGAAAACCTCTGTGGCCAGTAGAACAACTGGACAGCTAAGCTAATACTGAGCTATGCCTCACTGAACTCTACTTTACACCAATTTCTAACTACATCATTTACTCCAGGATGTGCAGCCTCCAGCTCCAGAGACTGAGGAAAATTAAGTTTTTGTGAGCTGTGTAGGATGATGCTTTTTCCACTCTTGAGATGTATCCATAGCATATATCTAACTGCCTCTCCTCCCCCATCATCACCTCTGGAACGGAGCTTCCAAAACCACATTTTTCAGTGGTTTTGTGAGAAAAAACAAAATTTTGAGCTGAAAACAAAAGTCCCTAAAGGGCAGGTTCCCAGCAGCTGCGATACGGGAAGTTTCTCAGCCTTGGGAAGAATTCTCTGATACAAAATGAGGATGGGACCCCTTTAATACCATACCTGCTTTGTCATTTACTGAGTATTCAGTGGGAGACACAGGTTTAGCTGCCTGCCCTGCTGACTATGGTGGAGAAACTTGCAACGCAGTTTTTCACACTCACACAGAATAAAACAAAAGAAATCCCACATTTTTCCAGCCAACAGCCTGACTGCACCTTTTCCAGTGTTCCAGAGTTATATTTTTTTTATCAGTATTAAAAGCTAAGATACATTAAAGATTCACTCTCTTTTGGCTGTCAATCACCTGGCAAGGAGATACCAGCACCATCAATAACCAAACAACACAATGTTATATCTTTTGCAGTGACTATGTGAAAAATAAGAATGTGAAAAAACCTTGACATGACCATCACATCACATTTATGTAAAGTCATGGGGCAATTGGAGAACTGGGTGAAAAAAATACCCATGGCACGTTATCATTAAATTACTTAATTGCATTTAAGTGTAATCAAATGCAATTGCAGCAGCTCAGGTGCACAGCAGAAATCTTATCCAACTTTTGCCCTTCCAGGCTGGCTTTGGGCACTTCCTTGAGCAGCAGCGGGTGCTGTGCAGCTGTTGAGCTGCTGCTGGATCTGGGTCACAGCCCTGCTGAGGAAACAGAGCAGGGCTTGGATTCAGATCAAGTCCTGCTGCAAACTGGGGCACACTCTTGGGAAAGGGGACTGGCTGGAGCAGCCACAATTAAAAGCCTTACACTGAGCAGCTCAGAGCAGTGAGGAGTTAAAGGCCTGGTGCTGCTGTGCCCCAGTGGACAAAAGCACCTCAGTTCTCCCCATCTTCCCTCCCTCCTGTCCTGTATCTCCCTTTTGATGTGGTGGGCCTTATTTTGAACCTCATTATGAGCTCTTTGAAGCAAGAACTGTGCTTTCCTATAGGTTCACAAAGCACAGAGCACAGCTGAGCTTGCAGGGATGTTTCCAATAACAGCTCAGTCATTTAGATAATGTTCTCCCAGAATGACTGAGAGTGATGCCAGCCATGTGTTGAGCAATGCTCTCTCTCTACCAGCAAATAAGGAACCCAGAGGTTGCATGAAATCAACTGCTCAGAAAGCCCACAACAGTCAAACTTGGCTTGTTGGCTCCAAGGAGGCAAAGATCTGACATCTGCACTATTAATATTGAAAAACAGCCTCCTCCTGTTTTATCTTAGAGTGCCTGTGGTCCACTTGTGTTGCCACATATCAAAAGGGCAATAAACAGCACAGCTTAGTGATTTTATTACTGCAGTATGTTATGGTGGGAGTTAACAAATAGGTAATAAGATAGGCTTCCAGTTGTAGTTTTTAGGGTACTGTTACATGCAACTCAGAGCAATGGTGACCCAAGAAACATTACTAAACACATTTTCACTTTTTATTGTTGTGCTTACAGGGAGATTTATGTAGGCTTTTTACAAACCTAAAATGGTTGTGATAATTTATGGCCATGAGATATTGCTTTTAGAAAAATTTTGAGACTTCTAGGTACAGACTGCCAAAACCTATAAAATCTAGCTCTGAAACCTTGAAGAAAAGAGCAATAGGCTATTCAGTTTGTGTGTTAAACCACATCTGTGTGCAACATACAGTAGAGTACTTTAATGCTAAATTATTCCAAGATGAACAACCTGCACAAAAAAAAAAAAACAAAAAAAAAAACCAAACCAAATGCTCCCCCCCCAGAAAAATCCCAGCCAAAACATTCTTTTCCAAACTTCTGCATCTCATGCTTTATGCCACATTGCAAGGAATCTGTTTCAGATACATCAATTTATTGATTTAATAAATCCACTCCTTGGAAAACCTCCTTATTGGACACCCACACTCCAAACTGCCTGACCTTCAGCAAGTATTATGGCAAAGCAGCATCTTTCCCAATTTCAAGGCAACAACTCTGTTTCTGTCCTGAGCCACACTTCCACCATACAAGAAAATCAGTCTCACAATGGGTGGCTGAGACACAACACTCCAGTGAACCCTAAATGAGCCAGATTGGCAGGACTTTTTAATGACAACATTCTTTAAAACACTAAAATAGTATGCAAAAGCTGCATTTTAATGTTGATCCTCCTAAACAACATCAGCAAAAGGCCAATAAAGATTTATGGCTTCACAACAAAATAAAGTGGATCTATGTCATCTTGTACTGCTACTTGTAGAGGCAAGGAGGGAGGTCAATGAGAAAGTATTTATTATTCTATTCTGTGCTAAGAAAAATAAATAAAATCACAGTGAATCAGATGAACTATTTATAAATTACAACATGTAATAAGGGATGGCAGACATTATAGAGGAAAAAAAAAACTAATTTATTTTTCCTCTGGTGATCAGCAGAGCAGGGACAGTGGAAAACAGAGCGTAGCAAAGTGTGGCATTCCAACCTCATTCCTACCTTAATAGGCTTGCTGGGGCCCCCTGTTTGCAACTGGCAAAACTCCAGAAATTACCCCACAATATCTGTCTTAGCAGGCTCAGCAGGAGACCCTGCAAACAGCCCTCACCCAATGAAAGCCTTAATTTCAGCTGTCCCTGCCAAACTGGGATATTTTCAGCATACAACCCAGGAGCACACCAGCCAAGCAACCAGCAGCTCTCTAGACAAGACACAATTATGAAACTCTTCCACTTCTTATTGCAGAAATGTATTTTTTTCCCTTAGAAATGAGTAATTCATTTTTTTAACAGGGTGAGTGATTGTATGGATGTACACAAAGTGTTTGCTCATGCAGAGCTCTCCCTTCTAAAAGTTTTAGAATTAGTAAATTAACAAAAATTCTGCTCAGTAAGCTGTTTTTTAAATGAACCTAGAAAAAGCAGACTTGACAACAATTTAAAAAAAAATCCAAAACAACATAAATAGATGTATCAATAGTTACCTTTCCCTAGGCTATCAAATATTATGAATGCTTATTTTGAGAATAAGGCAGTGTGACATCACTTATTTGGGATAGAACCAAATTCCAGGAAGAATAATTTAATTATTGCCTCTGGATATCAGTTATAAGTGGAGATTAGAGTTTTTTTGGTTATAAAGGGCAGGTGATCCACTATAAAACCACTGTTTACTCTTTTTACACATCTTTCAGCCAGCATAAAAATATTTCTTAACCTTCACGGCTCCCAATTTTCAATCTGGCAGATTGGCTATTCTAAGAATAGGTAAAATGTTATAAATCAAAACAGGGAATGTGACCTTTCAAAGTAGAACAGACATGAAGAACCTTACTGTCTACCACAGTGCTTCAGCAAAACATCCTGATGCTAGAACACAAAAAGAAGTTGTTGTCAGTCATAAACTGTAAGTTCATTCCTAGAAATCAAGATTTCCTTAAGTGGAATACAGTGTAAATGAAAAGAGAGTGAGTGATCCATACAGACTCTCAGTATTACTGACATAATAAAAGAAAAAAAACCCCACAGATCATTATCCTTGCTAAATATTCATTATCATCAAATATTTATTATCACTTAATTCAGCTAAGCTGCTGAAGTGCCTGTATTTTGAAAGGGTAGAAAAAGAAATAAAGTCTTTCCAGGAGGGAATAAAGCAGAGAGCTGTTACATATGAATAAACAAAAAGGTAAGTGTGCTCATGAGATTGTCTACGTAATTATTTGATGGTTAGGTTAATTAAATTAAAAACTAGCTTTAATTCTGCATAGAACCAGAGTTTCTATATATTAAACACTTATATAAACTGCAGCCAATTTAATTTGAAACTTTTGGATTTACTGAGCCCGCTCCTTGTATCCCTAAGAAATTCAAATGGAAGAAACACATTTGAACATATGTCCTTGCTGATCAAGAGTGAAACAAACTGTAACATCCTTGTTTGACAACTCTCTGAGGAAGCTTTAGGTATCATTTTACTCCTAGACATGACCACTTTGAAACTGGCAGGCTCCACCAGGTGTGAGCAGCAACGAAAGCGCAAAATTGATATATCAACATCAGCTACTAACACGGTGTTGTTTTGGCTGCTGAACTCCATGGGTGCAGAAATTCCTTCCTCTGGGAAGTCAACAGGGGAAGTCTGGCATGTGGATAACCCAATCCAATGCAGTTATCCTGGCAAACCCCAGGCCACGCCAGGCCCCCAGCAGCAGTGATGTGGGCGCCGTGTCCAGCCTGGTTTTGCTCAATGCCAACAGGCTGGCTCAGCTCTGCTTTCCCTGATTGGGTTTTATCAGTAAAACCCCTGTGAACAAGGCTCTTCTGTAAGCACAGAAAAATCAACCCCTAGCACAGTGAAGCAGCAGAGAAAATATGAAACAAAGCAGAAGCATGCTTTGAATAAAGGTTTGTGTGTCGGTGCCCACAACAACAATGCAGGCCCAGCCCAGCAGCAGCACCCCTGTGTCACAGAATGAAAACCTCAGCTGGCAGATCCCAGCATTTACACTGCTCTGAGGGCTCTGGACACAGTGCAGGCGGGAGAGATGGCAGCTTCTGGCCTCCAGATCCCATAAATTGAAGGACAAAATCAGGGGAACACGGGCCGGGCCCACGTGCTGCAGCATGGGAAGCACAGGCTCAGTTCCAGCCTCTGCCCAGCAGAACCATTTCCCAGATGTCTTCCTGTTCCATGGGGCAGTGTAGCCACTATGATAAGCATTTCTCTCAGGATGTTCTGCTGGAATATCTGGGTGAATATCTGGGTGCGCCCCTCTGCCAGGATGGTGCTTGTTTTCTGGAGTCTTGGGACTCATCGCTGACTCCACATGGAAAAAAGTCTGGGGTTTTTTTGGTTTTGTTTTTTTTTTCTTCCCTCTAGATCTACACTGAAATGTACTTATTTCCTTTCAGTTTCATCACTGTGGTCTGTGGTTTTATCATCACAGCTCTTACTGTGATAATGTTCTGTCTACACTAAGATTTTTTACTATTGTCAGCGACAGGCACCCACCCAGCGGTGCAACCCACTACTCCCTCAGGTGATATTAAACCAACTCCTCAAGGCTGAAACCAGAAGCCTGCACCCCAAAATGAGCACCAAACCCCAGGCTGTGACACCCTCAATCTGTGTTCTCACCTTGATGGACCATGGAACTGGTGTTCCCCTATGAGAGCCTTGAGAAAGCCCAGGGAGGGAACCCTGTCTGCTCTTCTGTCTGGTGCAGATGACCTCTTCATCATATAACTTAAAAATGCTTGCCAGCAATATCTGCTAAATGGCTGAAAATCTCCTTCCAAAATTGTAGCAGGAAAATTGTCTTGATATTTAAGACAAAATACCAACTGCAGAGGCAGGCAGAAATCTTGTAGGCAGAAAGTCTTTCTCCTTAAATTTGACTTCAGCTCTGAGAACTACATAATTCGTTTTCAAGCCCCCCAGAGTGGCTCCAACCTCTTGCCTGCTTAGACAAAGCTAATGAGCACATTCAAAGCCTGAGCTTTACCTAGTCCTGGTGCTTGAAAATGCAGAATATGTAAAACTCCCCCAACAAACCCAGGTTTCAGTGCTGAGAAGGCTCAGCCTCCTAATCCTACTGTGTTCAAAAGAAAGTTGCTTTGTTTACATGAAATTGGCATTCAGAGTTTTTCCCCCAACAATCTGGACAAATTTAAATCAGTAGAACATTCAGGCAAAGTTACAGATTTCAGTGCACAGAAAGCTTAATGCACAGCACCTCCTAACACACAACAGACCTTCTTTAAACTGCAAACAAAGGCTGAAGGTTGTTTTGTAAAAAGAAAAATCACTGCAAAAGGTCAAGATTTTCTGGATAATGGGAGTCTCAATAGAATATGCAGCCACAGCTGCCCTGTCTGAGGGCAAGTGATGCTTGAGATATCACCAGACACTGTACAAAACCAAGAGGGATGACAGAGAGGAGGTTGCTGGGCTGTAGCCGAGCAGCAGAGAGATTAAATGTAGCCAGGACATTTAAATCCAGGCAAATCATTTCCAAACTCATAAGTCATAAGGTAACCCAGTGTTCCTGGCAGCTAAGGCAACTAGAAATGCAAGCAGAATATATAATTTTTGTGTACCCCAACAGCAAATGGAAGCACTGAGAGAATGGCAGTTCTTACTGACTTCCAAGAAAGCCAGATCCTTGTTTTCTGAGGGAGTTGAGCCTTTATTTCTCAGCATGCTGTCTGTGCAAATGCACTCCTCTTCCTTCCCTCCTCCCCCATCCCAGCTTCCCCATGTTCCACCAGCCAAAAAACACCCAGCAGCAGGACAAGGGCAAAAGAAGGGGGTGGAAAGAGGGAATTACAATGGAAAGCCCCTCTGGACTCCATTCTGTAACCAAATAAGTGCAGGTTCTGCTGCAGGCCAGCCCATTTTGCCTCTGGCTGTGGGGCTATTTGGCCCTGCAGAAAAGGGCTGTTATTGTGCTCTGCACAGGTGCATGGGCAGGCTCCTAAAGAGAACTCCCAATGAACACAAGGCATAAACAAACTCAAGTGTGGTCTTCTCTTCAAGAAAATAATTCAGCCAATGTGAAACTCCCTCCTTGTAATAAATTAGCTCCTAAGAGTATTCAAAAGCTGACCTCCGACCCCCTCCTGTATTATTCTCATGACCACCAGTGGGAGAGGAGGTCAAGTTGGTCAGTTCTTCTCACCAGTCACTGATGCCTCTTTAGCAAAGGAGGGGTGGGGGAGGAGGGAAAAGAGAAAGAAGAAGAGAGGGAGGGGGGAGAAAAATCAAATTTGCTCCTCCATTGAAACATGGGCTTAGTAAGTAAACCAGGAGGCCCAAGCCTCCCCCCGGCAGGCGTCCAATTTTACGACGCATTTGTAAGTGTGCTGCTGTCTAAATAATATCCTGAGCACGGGGAAATTCCATACCATGGCTGCAGCCAGGGGCCAGCCCCGTGCTGCTGCTGCCCTGGGATCCTTCCCTGTGCAGAGCCAGAGCCTGGAGAGCCCAGGGAAAGTCAGCTCCCTTTGGAATCCTCACTCACACACACCGCGCTCATCTCCTGACTGGAAGCGTATGAGGAAGGTTTGGGTGCTAAAAATAGAATAACTTGTGAAGTGGCACATTCCACCTACCCGTGGCTGGCACATCTTAAGTTCATTCATACTCACAAGACACTCCTTGCCAATCTCTTCCAACCTTTTTCACTTAGTAATTTTTGCAAAAATACAGCATGGTGTTGTGTCAGATAACATTTGTCAATAAAAACACAAATTAATTTGCTTCCTATGTCACATGCAGTTTCATAGGAAACCCCTCTTTTGATAGTGTGGTTAGTTACAGGACTCCTGGTAAATGGAGTTCTCTGGAAAGTATTCCAACTATCTGTAGCTGGCCAGGACTTGATTTATTTTGCCAGCATATACATCAGGCTGGGCTGTGAAAAGAACACACTTTTATTTTTGCTTGGAGTACAAAAGCTGCTCTGTAGTTTCAGTACCTCCCATTGCCTGGATACTTCTCTTCACTTTGCATTGCTGAGAGGGAAGACTGGGACTTTCAGCAGAGAAATACTGAATATTTAAATTTTAATATTAAATATTGATTGAATTTGAATATTTGAATATTGATTTGATTTGAATATCTGAATATTGAAATATTGAATATTTCCCTTTTCAGAAAGATATCAGTCCTAAAGTCCATTTCATTACCTGTCAGCAGAAAAGAGTGGTTTTTATCTCTGCATTCATCAGGATATAATACATCTACTTGGCAAATCACCTCCACTATATCCAAGCTCCTTCTTGTAGCTCCATGATAAAGTCTTCTGAGTCACTGCTTTGTAATTACTCTATAAAACAATGAACAAGTGAATATTGTCCCATTACTTAAATCTAAATTGTATAAATCTATTTTAAATTATAGTATAGTTAACTGGAGATGAGAGCTGAATTCATAAAAGGGAAGAGAACAAAAAAGGCAATATATCTCCATGCAGACAGAATTAATATGGTTTTTTTCTAATATTATTAAATTCATGTTAAAATATATAAGGGAAATCATATTATTGGGACAGGAAAAAAACCCAACCCAGCACAGCAGCTGTTAGTTTAGTTTTTGTTGCACAAATTTTGTAATGAGTTTACATTGTTTAAACAGTTTTTCCACTCTTGTTTTATACCCTACTGTTCTTGCCAGTTTTGTACAATAACACTGTACAAGACTAATTTATAACATTTCCTCTGGGAATTATTTTAATTTTCTGATTTAGCTAATGAAGGGTGCAACACATACCCTTCTGATGAAATTTCTCTTTTATTAAATTTGAGCAATTTTTGTCTTTTACCTTAGGAAATCAAACAAGTAGATCAAGCAACATGGAATGAAATATTGTAGTCATTTTGACATTAGATATTATATTTATTGTCTATTAGCTTTCAAATCTTGATTTCCATTTTTTTCTGTTTGGAAACAATGCAAGAATATAAACAGATTTTCAACTCTTACATGTGACTCATCCCAAACCAAACTGGTGCATTTTACAAGAGAGCAAAGAAAACCTGATAGAAACACCACACAACCAGCTACTCTAAATGACCCAAGTTGTGATGGCAATCCATTACTGTGAAAAATAAAACACTAATCACAGTAGAGTCCATAATTACACAATTTCCTGCTTCACTAAGGTGGCAAATGGTAGGACCTAAGCTGTCAATTTAATTTCAAGAATCTGAACATTTCAGAAGAAAACTGCAGCTGAGATAATTGAAACAGCTAAGTGTTCGAGGGCCAGGCTACTGGTGATCTATCTCACAGTTGCTTAATGATCTGAGTAAAAACAAGCTGCATGATCAGGTCTCACTGAATAATTCACAACCCAACACCATCATCAGGGGCTGTGCTTGTCTCAATATCAAATAACACAGATTCTAAAATTTAATGAAGCCTGACACGCCTGGATTAGTTCCCTCCTCAATAATTTTACTGTCAGATTTCCTACAGCTTCTCCCCAGGAGCACAGGCCCTGTTCTCACCATCTTTACCCAGGCAGGATGACTTGGTTCAAGCTGAGGGACTGAAAATGAGACAACTGATGCAGAAGGCTTGGAGGAGGCTGCAAACTACAACATATTTCTCCTGCACTTCAACTCCAACCAGATACCTGAGATGCTGAAAGCCTTCAGGACAATGTCTTTTGCCAGCTGGTACAGCACAGACTTAAATTGCTGTCCACAAGGCAGAATCTGCAGCCATGCACAGACTTGGATGGGCTGTAGACTGGATGGAAAATCTTTTCAATATTCACTCCTAATGAACTTACTAGGGAGATGTACTAAATTCCATACAGCTCATGGGGGGATTCCTCCACTGTTTCATGACAATAGATATTAATAATGAAATCTGTGAGGTCATTAATGTCTACTAATGCCACTGCAAGCCTGTGAGTGCCCAAACAAGATTCTCACAGAAGAAGTTGTGGCTTCTGTGGGAGCAGCCTGAGCCAGGGTGGAACTGAGATGTTGTTTAACTTGTTCACCAGGGACTGTCTGAGGGGTTGATGCCTCCTCAACAGTTCACTGATGGCACAAAGCTGGCAAGAGCAGCTGAGAGCCCTGAGGGCTGTGCAGCCCTTCAGAGGGACTCAGCTTGGAGACATGGGCAGAGAGGAACCCTCTGAGATTCACCAAGAGCAGATGCAGGTCCTACACCTGGGCAGAAGCAACCCTGAGCACTTGTACAGGTGTGGGGCTGATCTGCTGGAGAGCAGCTCTGTGGGGAAGGACCTGGTGGACAAGGAGCTGTCCCTGGGCCACTGGAACCCTGGGGTGCATCAGGAAGAGCAGTGCCAGCAGGTCAGGAGTGATGCTGCCCCTCTGCCCAGCCCTGTGAGGCACATCTGGACAGCTGTGTCCAGCTCTGGGATCAGCAGCACAGGAGGGACATGGAGCTCCTGGAGCGGGGCCGGCAGAGGCTGCAGAGATGGTTTAGGGCCTGGAGCATCTCCCTGCCAGGGAAAGGCTGAGGGAGCTGGGGCTGTCCAGGCTGGAGAGGAGCCCCAGCTGAGAGGGGCCCTCAGCCCTGGGTGTCCCTGTGTGCAGGGAGGCTCAGAGCAGGCCCAGGCTCTGCTCCAGGGCCCAGCAATGGCACCAGAGCCACGGGCAGGGACTGAGTCCAGGAGGTTCCACTGGACATGAGGCAGAACTTCCGTCCTGGGCAGGGCCCAGGCACTGAACAGATTGTCCAGAGAGGGTGGGGAGTCTCCTCACTGGAGATATTCCAGACCCCCTGGACACAATCCTGTGCCCTGTGCTCTGGGATGGAGATGGGACCAGATGAGCCACTGTGGTCCCTTCCAAACTGACCCATGCTGGGATTCTCAGATTATGATTACCTGAGTCATTACCCTTTCCTCTCTCACTCCACCTAAAACCTGCTCATCAAGTATTGCCTGATGCATAAAGAAAAAGCAATAGTAAAAATGCAAGAAAAATTCCATACATTGTCACCCATTATATTTCAAGGTGAAACTGCTGGATGATGATGTTCATAATGCCATAATCTGTGAACAGATCACAGTCAGAAAAGGAGTCAATTATAACAAAAAGACGGTGATGAGTGCTGATAAATACACAAAGTTCAGGGCAGGAAAAGCCAAAGTTCTCAAATATTTATAAGATTTTTGTGAATACAAGTGGAACAGAACTAGCCTACATTGACACAAAGAACTCTCTGGAAGCTGCCAGGCAACCTCTCCTACAGCATCTTGGGTTTGGGTTCAGAACCTTTGCTCTCCTCTGCGCCATCACCAGCACTTTGCTGCTTTCAGGGAGTTGTTAGCTTTACTAAGTACCTTAAAAAAATAAATTTAAAATTGCATCCAGAATGAAAAACATCAGATACATTCCTGTAATGTTTT
This sequence comes from Zonotrichia leucophrys gambelii, assembly GCF_028769735.1. Classification (NCBI taxonomy): domain Eukaryota; kingdom Metazoa; phylum Chordata; class Aves; order Passeriformes; family Passerellidae; genus Zonotrichia; species Zonotrichia leucophrys. The sequence continues at coordinate 8,356,260 of NC_088170.1, forward strand.
GAAAACATTTAAAAGCAGTGCTGAATTCAGCCCCAAATTATTCTTGGCTGACAGTGCAGTATTTGGGGGCAGGAGAAAGACACCAAAAAGCAACACAATAAAAAAGGGTGTGCAGTTGAGCTGGTTGACATTCAAGCAGAATAAACTCAACCATGTGGGGTAAGAATGCCACCAATCCTCTCTAAACTTTGCTCAAACCTTACAACAAAATTGGAGCAGCACAGGGGGATTTCAGCCTACCTATTCCACATGTATTTCTCCCATGCTCAGCATACAACAGATCTGATCTTGGGGGGGCTGGAAGGTGTCAGAAAAACAGAGACAAGTCTTCAACACCCTGCACTCCCTCTGTTGTGTCACAGAAAGCAAAGAAGGTGAAAAAACTGCTTAGGTACAACTTGCCCACTTAATTTCTACTTCCACACTACAAAAAAAATTGTTTCTTTCTGAGAACAGAATTCCTTGTGAGTCCTTCTATAGATTCCTTCATTCATAACTAAAATAAAAAGATTTAATGTAACTTAATTGCCTTTATGTTCAAATATTTGGCAAACAGAATCTTCAGAGCCTCCTTAAAAATTCTGAATGACTCTGCCATGGAAGTAAAAGCAGAAACAGTCAAAAAGTTAAATAACTTTCAAAATACAATTTACTTTTCATGACAGATGTCTGATAATTTCTGCTTCATATTTCAAGTAGGAATAAAAATATTTTATCTTAATCTGTTTGTAGAAAAAACTCTCACACAAAACAAAACAAAACATTCACTCCATTTTTGGATAATCTATAGTAGCTTCAGCAAACTGTTATTTTATAAAGGGATTAATAAACACATTAAATTGAACAACTGCAATTTTCCCTATACTGAGAAAATTACCCAGCATGTTTTAAAACCATAGCAAGATTTTTAAAACCTGTTAGATCTGCAGTGTTGAACTCCTATGGTTTTAGAGAACACAACCTGCTTTTATCTCCATAATGAAATCAATTCAGTAAAAACAGCGAAGTGTACCTGAACGTGATTGAACACTGTACTGTGTTATACACTCCAGTGTAAAAATAATTTGAATCTATATCTAAATTTTTCATTGCTTTCAGATTAACTATTTTGGTATTGATTATTAAAATTAAGACATTAATATTACAAACATTTAAATGATGCTATGGAATAAATCATCATCTCTGACAAACTACTTGCCAAATTCAGCCCAAATCGGGGCATACTTTTAATTGCCCTGAAGGTGTATGGGCTTTTTATTCAGTTTTCTAAGACACCAGTGCTGATTATTTAGAGGCTAAGGCTGAGGAGCAGATGTTTTCCAAACCATGAAATTTTGAAATATTTTTGTTTTGGAACCATCCAAAATTGGAATAAAATCTCCAAAAGTGTTGGGAAACACAGCCTTTTAGAGTCAAGTGAAATTTATTTCTTGAGCTAGATCAAATAATTTAACATAAAGATACTGCTAAGTTCTTTCAAGTATTACCAGATTAAATGAGCTGTGAAGAAAAACAAAGTTAATATATCAATTAGGTATTCCAGATTTAGGGCTTATAAAGTGGGTTAGAAAAGAAATATGAAGAGATTTGCCTGAGTTAAGGCTGCTGTAGGGCACAACTGAACCATGCCATGTTTCCATTACAAACTCAATGTTTCCTGTCTGCTTGCTAACAAATGACAAATGTCATTTAATAGAAATAAAAACAAAGATCCATTTCTCAAAAATTACACATTCACTCTTTTTCAGGAAAAATGAAAGCATTAACTCTTTCTGAAATCTCCATCACCCTCATCTTTGCCACCATGCAAGAATAACAATTTCCTGGGTTTCTAAGCAGTTTGCCAGCAGCCTCTGCAACAGGGAACAGGGGCAACTATTTTCTGCTTTGAAGTATCAGGGAGCTGTCCTTGTTTATGAATGGGTTTAGGATCCAGTGAACTAGAAAACAACTGTGCCGTAACAATCTGAACTAGAAAAGACAAAAATGCTTTATTCTGGCTGCCTGTACCCTCTCTCTGTAATGCCATGCAGTGTTTAACTGCAAATATCTCTGTTACAATTAGGTATAAAAGCTGGTTTATTTTCTGAACTTCATAGGATTTTTGCACTTTTTTTTTCCTCCCCCCACTATGGAGTTGTTCTTTTTAGAAGTGTTTGTAGCAATTGGTTTTAAAAGGGCTCCAGGGGGCTTTTCCCTACTGTGTTAAGCTGTTTTGATATTCTTTTACAAGCACAGTCCTAAAGTTGTTCTCCCAGATGCATTGTCTTACTAATCAGCTTTATGAGGTTCAAGGTCACCATTCAACATTAATTATTCATTGTACAATTCACAGCTGGGGATGATGCTGAAAATGGCAAATCATATGAGCATGGAAAAACACATTCACAGAGCATCCTCCCCATATTTCTTCAGATCAGAAGGAATAAGAAATCCAAAGGGAAAAAAAATAGAGAGATAAGAGTGGTATGGTGCTGTGGAAATCAAGCATGAAGATCACCTCCAGGAATACCTGTGGCTTTCCTGACTTTATACAGATGTTTCAAGTGACCTTAAAATTAACTACAATAGAAAAAGGCATGTTGTGGGCATTGATATCAAAACAGTCCTGTGCCCAAGCTAAGGCAGCCATAATGAAATCACAAAGGTATTAAAAATGCATTGATTTACAAAATCAAAACACTTCAGAGAAAAAACCTATCTGTGAATGAAAATATGTAGCATGGGAAGAGAGCATAAATATCTCACATTTATAGTACTCCTTGTATATGTTTCAGATCTGTGCAGTGTCAGTTTTGGAAAGGTTTTTTGCTTCTTCTTCAGGCAAGCCAAGACTTGTCACAGCTTGACAGTGGCAGGAATGATGTCATCAGCAAAAAATAAGCCTTTTTTCAAGGGGCTATTTAGATTTTGGCAAACTGGCGTGGGCAAGCTGCTCCAACAGATTCTGCCTGCTCCCTCCTCTGCTGTACTCACTCATTCCTTAACTTATTAAGGATTCAAGAACAGTTGAGGCTTTGAAACCATGCACAACCAGAGCCAAAAACTCCTATTATAAGTCTAATTATTCTCAGTTCCCTCCATACACATTCTAACAAACATAGCACTTCTCTGTGTACAATCTACTGGCTCAACCAAACCTTTTTTAATGATAGTACCATATTAAAGACCTTCTGTTTTCTTTCCTGGTGTCCTGTTTTGCAGTTAAAATACAAAATACTTGCTGCCTCCACTCAATCACTTGGTGTCTCCTGATAGTGCTTCAGCAATTATTTTTATCTGCAGCTGGAATGCTTTTCTTTCCTCTGCATCCTAATTTCTTGGTTTGTTTAGACAAAACATGCTAAGCTGACTTCAAAAATATGGTTTACAAAGTGCACGTCACTGCCAGATGTTATTTCATATTTTCAGGCTGATTCTGTGTGTCCAGAAAAGTGGGCCCTGTGCTGATTCTCTTGTCAACAACTGAGGTGGCAAATGGATCTAATTCAACACAAATATTGAAATTGATACCTTAATTCTGGTACAAAAGTATTGCTTAGGTTCTTTCCACAAGCAAGTATTTTAAAACATCATCAAGTCCTAAATGCTTGCAATCACACACATGTGCATCAATAACCCTGTGCATTTAAAAAACCTTTTTTGGTTATCAAGAACACTCATTTTTTTTCTGCATTAATGATTTTTAATGATAGATTGGGAAAAATTAAAGCAGATTGGGAAAAACTAAAGCAAGTTTTAACTACTCACCTTATGCTGCCTGCATGGTATGTTTCTTTTTTTAACAACTGAATGCTTACAGCACAGAATTTCATTGCCAACAAAATAGGCAGGCAAATAAACCATATAAATACACTGCTGAAAGAAACTAATTTTTACTTCCAGGTCTGTTTTATACAGGAATGAAGCATATGAAAACACAGTTTCTCTGAGTGGACAGAGAGTAAGTGTTTAAAATTATTAAAACAATTTAGAATGTGAAATGTTATGTCCTTTGATATAATTTTAACTTTTTCATAATTTCATCAACACAGTTTATTTGGACTGTAAATTAAAGCATGGTGCTCCCCATCCCCCTGAAATATATATACTTTCCGAATTCTGTCTAGAAGGTGTGCAGACAGCCAGACAGAGTAAATTTGAGAGATCAGCTATCCATTTTTCTGGGTTTTTTTCCAGTTTAGTGTTCTGTCATTTGCTCCATGGCACCTGTTAGGATCAGCATTATCTTTGTAACTCTCAACAAGAAAACCAAGCTTGAAATTTGAGCACATGCAGGTCAGTGCTGGCTGCACAGCCTGTGCTGGAAGGCAAATGGCACTGGTGGCTCTGAAGTGCAGGACAATGACAGTGGCTTTCATTTACCTGCAGGCCTCCCTCTGTTTTTCACTTCCCAGCTTTAACAAACCCTGTGCTCCTGCACTCCCAGAGTTACATATCTGGGACAGTTCCTGGGAAGGATCAGTTCCTCTGACATTAAATCAGGAAGCATTCTGTTTTAGCCTGCTCTTGTTGAGAATCTCTGCTCATGCACTTGAGCAAAAGTGGTTCATTAAAAAAAAAAAAACACCAAAAAAACTCCAAAAAAACACCAAAGCAAACTTTTCTGCATTTTTGTTCATTTGGAGTTTATACCAGACTATGCCATGACCAATGTGCAATTTAACCTTTCAAGTTCGCTGCTTTGGTTTTCCCTTTGATTTCTGTTGACGTAAAAGGCATTAAGTGTCTGACTTCAAAGAACAGCCAGTGTGGATATTTGTTGTTCAGCATGGTGGTCTTTGCTTAAATGGGCTGCTTCTTTTGTGTTGCTATTTTTTTCTGTAGTTCACTTACTATATAAACATTCTGTTCTTAGCCTCCCTGTCTCACCATTTATCCTTACAAAAAATTATACAGCCTTCTACAAATTACTCTGGTAGCAAAGTATCCCCAGAATATTTTCCATTTCTGTAAATATGTAAAATCATAGTGTTTCCAAAATTATTGCTGTCACATCAAAGGGTATTTTGAGAAATTGCCAATAATTAAGACATTAGAATCCTAAGACATTAGCAATTCTACTCTCAAACTTTGGAGGAAATGGAAAACACATAAGAAGGCTAATTTCCTTTCTGAATTTTACACCAGGGACTACCTCTCTAGACATTACAAGTGGCTCAGTTATTATCCAGTCAAATTCAATTATATTTCTACCACGGTGATTTTCTTCTATATTCATCATCTTCGTGTTAATTGCGTTCAGGGCATACATTTCTAAAATATTGTTCCCTTGAGCAAAGCAAGGAAGAAAAAGGCAGAATCAACTTGTTTGCAAAGGCTGAGGCACAAAGCAGCTCCTCAGAGTGCTGTGGGCACAAGCTGTCACTGCTTCACACCCTGGACCAGCCGCTCCAAATTAATGCAGCACTCCCAAACTTAATAGAGATGTATTAATTTATTCTGCCTGAGAATCTGGGACAGATTTTTGGATCACCAAACACACAACAAGAAGCAACTCCTCTGCAGTAATTCTGGATGGAACACTCTGGCCTGTGTTCAGGCTGAGTGTGGCTCTAGGATTATAAATAGGATTCCTCATGGCTCTCTTTCATAAAAATGGAGATAAAGGACACCCAGAGCACAGCCTGCATCAAGCACTGGGTTCACAGTTTAGAAAGGACATCGTGGTTGCAGTGCAGAGTGCATCAGAGCTCAAGCATCATTCCTAAGAGACAGCCCACAGGTGTACAAAGACTCCTGTGGCATTACTGCAGCTGCAGGCCATATTCCTGTTGCTGCTGGTGCCTGTTTTCCCACCATGCACGCATAGCACTGTGCTGGAAAGCTGGCAGCAATGTGCATTCACCCTCACTGACAGTTTGAGTGGATGATGCCACTTGCTCTGACTGCAAATTTCTGAGTAGCTTATGCTGAGGAATATGACTTTTCTCACAATTCTCACCACGAAAACACCCCAATACCATGAAATCCCATAGATCTTCTGAAAAAGCAGCAGAGAGAACTTTCACAAAGTCAGAGATGGGGCAAACCTTTTTCCAGTTCATCCCACTTGTGAGCTCACATTCTATGAGGAAACACAACAGGACCCCGAATACTCCACTGGAGAGTTTGGAGGCTGCTGCAGTGCAAAGAGTTTGGCAAAACCTTCTGTTCCCTGTCCCACCTGGGTGGCCAGCACAGCTATTTCCCTGCTGTGACAGGTTCTTGCTGGCACTGCACCTGCAGCTCCTGCTGCTGGCAACAGGAAAAGCAGGAATGGCCACAGTGCAGCTGAACTGTGCACAACAGGCTCAGGCTTCTGGCACAGGGGCAAAGTGGCACCACAGGATTTGAAAGCACTCTTTGGTGCTTGGTGTATTTGTAGAAGCATTGGCAGATTGCAGCAGAGAGAAAAAAAAAGGAAAAAAAGGGTAAATACTGTGGGCAGCAAAGGCCAGCATCACTGCAGCGCCCTCGAGGCATCAGGGCTGCTGTTTCTAGAAATGAATTCTGAATTTCCCACAAGGCTACTTAAGGAATCTGAAGCACCATGTGAAAAGAAAACAAATTGTTCTTCATGAGCTGGTATGGTCCTGTCTGGCAGGAATATTACTGGGATGATGTGGGACAAATGGAGAGCTGGATAGTGCAGAAATGACATTGCACAGGTGCTGTTGCTTTTATTTATAACTGTGTAAAGCAGTTTCAGACTGATTTACATGCAGAAGGGAAAGATACAGGCCAGCTTGGGAGAATCAGAAAGAAAGGAAACTGCCTTTTGAGTTATTTATTTTTTTACACTGCTGAATGGCTGTCTTCTCACACCAAAAAAAAAAATAAGAGGGGAGGGGGGAAACCAGAAAGGAACACAAAAAGTTGTGCATGGGTAGTAAATATGGGCATGTATCACAGTCTCTGTGAGCTGGGATGGCCAGGAGGACTTAATTCTCTTTCTAGTCCTTCCACTGGGTGAGCTATACAGCACACTTCCCTCTTTTTGGGCCAGATTCCACCTGCAAAATGGAATGGCATGAACAGTCTCTTCTGGAAAGTGTTTTGAGACCTACTGGTAAATACAACCCCAAAACTAAACCAGCCCAAACAAAAAAAAACCCCAAAAACAAACCAGCCCAGCAATTCCCCCCAGAAATAAACTCACCATCTTGTAAAGTTAATTTCTTCGTTTGAGTTTCATGAGAATAATGCTGTAAACTTCCTGGCAGTATCACACTGAACAGTCTTTGCACTGGTTACAATACTGTGATTCTACCTGGTCAAGGTGAACTGCAATAACAACTTGCTTTTTGCACCATTTTTCACCAATAGATCTCAAAACACTTTACAGAGTGTAATGGAAATAACATCACCTGACTCTTCACATGCTCAGGCTGAGCAAAAGATTGGTGCCAAACTAAGGAAAAGAACTCAGAAACTGAGAGTCCTTTTTTTGTACTCTAACCAGGAAAGGAAATACTTTTCAAACAGAAAATTAACCTGACTTTTTCCCTACTCCCCTTCAGAAAACAAGGCAGTAAAACAAGCTTTTGTTTAGCCAGGGGAACTTTTATCTGCTCCAAGTCAGTTTTACAGCAGTATTTGCTATCTGCAACAGATCCATAAAAAGATTATACTCTACATCATAGCCTGTATTGCTTTTATTGTTTGTTGAATTTTAAATGTAATATCTGTACACATAATAGCACAAAAGAGAACAAGAGAAATAGAATGAAATTTAGACAGTTAAAAGAATTCCTACTTACTACCCATACAGAATAGGGCACATTAGCAATTAACACAGGCTGGAAACACACCTTAAATATGAAATGCAGTGGTCTCTGTAGAGCATTTGGGTGATCTATGACATGAATAAACACAGAGATTTTAAACATGTCTGCAGGTAAACCTGTATAATTCACTCCAAAGAATAAGCATTCTCATCTCTGGCCCTTGGAAAAAAGAGAGAAAGGAAAACTGGGGTCTTGTTTGTCTTGCACACTTGTCTGCCACTGTCTCTTCACTAGAGTGATCAAGAGAAATACAGAAATTACACTCTATGATCAAAACCTTCCCTTCACCCACTCCTTTTTTTTTTCTAGTGTGTTTTTATCAGTTTGTACAAAATTGTACAAAAAGAGTTGGTTTATTGAGTAATGGCATAACTTAGCATGTTTGAATTAGTGAAGGAAGTGAAAAGTCACCAAAACAAACACATCCAGTCTGCTAATTTTACTCGCAGTTTCTGAAGTGACATAATGCAGCTTCTTTTTAAAGCTTTCTTGGAAAAACAGCAATTTCCTGTGTTTATTTTGTCTTCTTATTTCAGAAAAGTCTCTCTGATTTGTGGCAGCAGACACAATCTACATGATAGAAAGTTTTTTACCAACAAGAGATTTTCACTGATATGATCAATGGAGAAATAAAACCCTTTTAGTACCACTGCCTTCACAGATTTTTAATGAAATATTATCACAGGCCTTCCAAATGATTGTCTTTTGTAGTTTTAAAAAAAATAATCTCTATGTTTAATTACTAGGATCGTTTTATAACAATTTATGATCTACTTTATACCTTAAAAAGTGCCTTAAACTTGGTCCATTTTATTCTGCTGAGCAGAATGGAAACTCATCTGGTATTTGTTATCTTGCAAGAATTGAGACAATCTGTAGTAGGGCTTTTCTGTGTTTTTAAATTACAATAGCAGTGAGAATAGAGCTTTGACATGCTCATCCTATTGGAAAAAAGTATTTAATGGACAGCATTAAGCCAAGTGGGTAGGATTGTAAAACATATTCATTGTGATTTTTACTGCTTTGACTTTAAGTCAAAACATTAGTATTTATAAAATATTAATAATAATATGAAGCCGTTAATTTTTAACATATTAATAATATGAAGCAGTTAATTTGTTTTAATGGGCTTTGGCCAAGGGGTGCAGCATCCTCTGGTAAAAAGACATTTTGGTGTCAAATTTTAAATATACTGAAACAAGTTGCAAGCAATGGGAAGGAAAGAAAGTAGGAGACTGTAGATACTAAAGCCACCATGAATTTGCATGAGTTTGCTAAAAGCACAATTTTGTGACAAAATATGGAAGGAGAAAAAAAGAAACAGCCTCAGTACAAAGTTTCCTTTCAATAAGAACCATTCCAAAATACCAATATCCTTCAGCCACATCATGAATCATGAAACACAGAATCACAGAACACACCAAGATGGAAGGGACCCCCAGAGATTCTATCTTTTCCTACTCTGATATGTAAATCCTACCAAATATTGAGTGAGGCTAGCAAAGCAGTAGATTGCTCATATTTAGCACACACATCCAGTTTTATAACTATGACTGTGCTTGCACTCTTCTCAGACAGACCCACCGCCCTACTCACTTCTCTTTCCCCTACCTACACACTCACTGAAAAGAGCTTCACTATGAAAATTCTCAAGTTTCTGTAGTTTTTTTTCTCAAAATTCACATAAGCTTGAAAGAGAAAATGCTCACAACTGGATAATTTGAATAAGCAATAATAATAAATACTAAAGCTTTGAATGCTAAATAATAAAGTTTGAAAGAGAAAATGCTCACAACCAGATAATTTGAAGAGTTCCTTGCCACTAGCAAGAAACCAGAAATAGGGATTCTACACACAACACTCCAACCCCCACAAGAAACTTCACATTTCAATCCCTTTTTTGTTTGTAAAATGAACTTGAGTGTCACATACTGAAGCAAAAACAAAATGTTAATTTATTGCAGGGCTCAAGGAACATAAAGGTGCAGATGCTGCACTTGCCACCCCCAGGCTCCTGACACATACACAGGTAAACTCTCACCAAATCTCACCTCCTGTTCAGGGTGCTGACAGGTTTACAGTAAATAACAAAGCCCACAGTCACTACTGTCAGGAAAATGGGGTCAAATTTATCAATAAAGTCTTCAGGGGTGGAAGATCCTCCTTTGATATGAACGCTACTCACTCTAAGGCCTTCCAATGCCTATGGTTCCTGTGATGGCTAAATACAGACCATAATTTACTTCACAGATTGTTTGGCTCCCTGCATTAAGAACAGGCTCATAGCCAGCTCCTGACCATTTTTGCAGGGAACTTCACTCTCCTTTTTCTGGAGAAAATGCAAGGAACTCATGCCTGCAATTATTTGTTGTGGGGCTACGGAGTCCAATTTTCTCCTCCAGAAATTCTCTGGAAATTTCTCCTCTTCCCACAGCTTTGTGCCCTCTACTCAGAGAAACACTGCTGGGGACACTCTGAACATTCTGCTTCCACCCAAAGGCAGCAGATTCAGAATTAACTTAAATGCAAACTTTGCCACAAAAGCTTTACAAATATTCAGACATCAACATATTCTGCAAAGCCGCAAGCAAACACCTTAAGCTGCTTGAGATCACTCAGATTCCATCCTACCATAACTCAAGGGAAATCCTGTGCCCAAGATAAAAAATAATAAAAAATAATAATTTAAAAACAAAGAGTAAGAAATTACATCCATACAGGACCTGGGGAATGGAAAACTACAGCAAACACAAGCTGGTGGTGGTGACAGTGGCTGGGTGCCTGGTGAAATGTGGGAGCTGGAGAGATTTGTGCTTTAAAGAGAAGCTAACACTGCACATTGTTTTCCAACAGCTTCTGCTTCTAGATTCATGCAATACCTCTGGTCTTAATACCAGCCATCTGTGTTAAAATCAAAATGTATCAAAGCTTTACATCCTTGAGATACAGAAAAAATGAATTATGGACCTGGCCACCAGCCCAATGTCCTTTGTCTCTTACAAGAATCACAGGTGTCTGTCACTAGAAAGACAACCAAGCTGTAACATTTTGGTTGCTGGTACAAAGAAGAAAACCATTTTCTGCAGTCAGATTAGAAAATATTAAATCAACTACCTTTAAAACACCTTTAAAAATGGGATGTGTCTTAATTTATATTTGCAAGAGTTAAAAGAAAGAAATATTAGAGATTCTGCTAAGAATATAAGGGATTCTGCTAATTCTGAAATATTAGGGGTTCTGCAACATTTCAGACTTCCTGCATGAACAGGGATTGTTCTTGCCTATTGCTTATTAGCCTAAAAGTTGCTGGAATTTCAGGACAGAGGTGGGAGAAGGAGGAATCCTATGTCTGCAAAACCTATGGACTCAAACTAAAAATAAACCCATCTCTCCCTGTTCCCTGAAACCCCTTTCTGCTTTTGTTTGTTTGTTCTGGATTATATCAGTCTTTTTCATGCTGGTGAATCATGTCTCTGTCACAGCTGATTCCATTTATCTATCCTGGGAGAAAACAAAAGCTAAAAATAACCCTTTTGGGGTTTCTGGTGGGCTTTGCATGAGAAGGGACTGAATATTTTCATTCCAAGCTTGTGTGTCAAAGTTTGGCTTTATCTTTGCCAGGGTTGATTTAACTAGTACCAGTTAGGAAAAAAAAAAAAAAAAGGAAAGAAAAGGAAAAAAAAATAAAAATAAAGCTTTGTGCTGTCCATAAAATTCCAAGCTGGCTAAAATTTAACAACATCTGTGGCAAATAAAAAAGTTTTTACCATCCAAGTCAGTACAGAGTATTTTATTCGCAAGTGGGAGCTTTTTCCCAAAAGCAATTTGCCACTTCTTGTAACAAACAGCAATGAAATGCACAGGTTCTGACAGGCTGGAGTATTTGTATTTATAAGGCTTTCTTTTTTCTACTTTGAAAGATTTCAACTGTGTAAAAATAATCATTAAATTTGGAAAACCATCACAACCAATAGTGAGACTCAAAGTGAAAAGAGCATTTGGTCTGGGCTAGGATGGAAATACTGCAGAAACATTTATTTCTGTGACCTCCAGCTCTTTCTCTGTGTGTCAGATTCTACCCCATCCTATGGGAACTTGGTGGTTAAAGTGAAAAGAACAAGGGACTTTGCAATATCAACAGTTGCTGCAAAAAGGGAAAAAAAGCACCAGCATGACTTTTTTTTTTTTTTAATGTGTAGATTTTAAAATGTATTTGGGGAACACTGTAGAAAGATGTAACATTAAAGAAATGGCAGTACACTTAAAATGACAGTCTAATTTTCTTTTTTAAAGTTTAACAACATTGCTGACTGCGACATACATGGTCACTTGCCAGGAGAAAGCAGTTAAACTCCATGGAGTCCACCAAGAAATGCAGATTGCCTCACAGCAAAATGGTCCAGAAGTCAGAGATGAATCTTCAGGAGTCATTGAAAGGTGGTATTTATAAAAAGGTGGTATTTATTAAAAAATGCCATGTTGAAGATTATACCCTAATTATGGTACTACTGAAAGTTGTCAGATTTGTTTTCCCTCTACTTCCAGATCTTTCAAAAAATCCAGGCTGAAAATCACAGGCAATGGAGGGCAGAAAATCAAGAATATCAAGTGAGACCTCAGGAAAAGGTCCCAGGGTGGGAGCACTTGGAATTCTCCAGATGAAACCCCCAGAGCTCTCTGAGAACATCTAAAGGCCGTGACATGAAAAGTGAAGGGATTTCTGCAAACAAGACTCACCAAAGAACAGAAAGTCACTCTGGTTAGTCACTTGGCAGAGCTGCCCATGATATCACCACATTCCAGCTCCTGAGCCTGGCTGAGCTGGAAGTTCATGAACTCCCAGAGCCTCTCCCAGCGCTCTCATCCTGATGGGGCCACCCTGAGCTTTTCCAAGTGTCCCAAACCTCATCTCCAAGGCACTGTGGGCTTCCCCCTGCTGCCCCAGGAACCTGGCTGCTCTGTCCTGATACAAAACAGGGAGCAGAAGCTTTTCCAGGGTTTAACTGAATGTGGGTCAGTGGGGATGCAGTGACTTCACCAAGGTGTGGCTGCTCACCTGCAAGCCACTGTGTATTACCAGGTCAAAGTCTACAGCAGAGGAAGAGGAAGAACAAAGTGTTACCTTGGAAGGACAACAGCAGCAAAATGTTGATTGAATTATAACTTTATCAATGTGCCAGGGCACTTTTACACAGATTTAAAGCATACTTGTTTAGCAGCGGGGAAAAAAAAAAAAAAAGATGCATTTTTCCATACCACTCCTTCAGACATGTTTGTTTTGGGTGAAGAAGAAAATTTGCTGTGTCATCACTGAATATAATAATTCCATCAAACAATGACTTTACTGACTTTCCCCTTATGAATCAGCTACAAGATTGATCTACAAACCTGCTCTGCAAAATCTGTAAACAGCTGATACTGAAAACAGGAAACACTCATTTTGACTTCCAAGGGCCTAGATGAGTTACAAATGCTGATACTCAGAAGCTTTCTTTACAAATATTTGTACCTGAATCTGGAAGTTCTTTGTGTTTGCTGTGGCACTATTTATTTACCCATATTTTAGCTGGAAACTTGCACAGAAGATCTGTGGAGGAGTTGTAGAGGAAATCATCCAGAATTTTGAACAACCACAGCAAGTTCTGCCACTGTCATCACATCAGAGGCACAACTCTCCCGTACTAACACTGCACCCAGTTTTCAAAATTAAAAATGTCTCTGCGCACTTACACTCACAAATTCTAGTCAGCAGCAGAAGTAAAGCCTGACAGAGTGACACATCTCCATGCCAACAACTCTGGGCCGATCTGGGAAATGCACAATGCAATCAATAAATACAGGATTTTCCCCTGTAAGAAGCAGAAGTTTGACTCTTTTTACTGGTCATGGCCAAATCCCAAACATCCTCTTTCATCCATGGAGAATGACAAAAGTGGGACTGGAGAATTTACTCTTGCTGGGGTTTAGTAGGAAGTACAGAAGGAAAAAAAAGAGTTTTTATTTCTATCTGAACTCTAAAAATACCTATTTACTGCATGAGTAATGGGTTCTTCTTACGCTCCTGAAATCACCAGCATCCCAAAAATCAGTGTTTTTCATCCTGCAGCCTCTGTCCCAGTGGGAAGAGCTGGCACAAAGAAAGCAGTAACAGGGCCAGGTGGCAAGTCCAAGTGGGCTGTGAAAAAGTGGGGAACTGCCCAGACCTTTTAAGATACAAAAAGCCTGTGGCAGAGCAAAACTCCATGTCAAAGCTGTGTGGACAATAAAAAGGAATCCAAGAAGAAAGTTAATACTTTCTGAGGCAGGACTGAAGCTGCGTGTGGAAAAAACAGCTCTGCTTCTACTGCTTAAAAGGGGAGGTGTGGGGAAAGAGGAATAATTTATGTCTAATAATTATGTGGATTACTTCCTGTCACTCAGTGCTTTGGTGAATGGTCTCATTCCCAACCCCTGCCCCTCCTACTGCACACATTCTGTTCCTTAGCCTGGCTCCTTGTCCACTCAATCCTGGCACATCCCTGTTTCTTCACTCTGCCTTTGAACCGTGCTTCCATTTTGGCCAAAATCTGATTTAACACCGTGCAATGGGACTTTTTCATTCTGATTCTTTCTCTTTGAAAGAGCCCAGCTGGTGAATTTATTAAATGGTCTTGTTCTCCTGTAGAGATAAATCTGACCCAGGACACTGCAGCTGAAGTTCCTTCTTCGTCTCCCACTCCCTGGGTGGATATAAAGGTATTTCCCTTAAATTCTGTGCTGTACATAAACATCTGCTAATGCGAGGGTGAAAACACATCAAGATGCTGTGGGATATATGCTTCAAATACAACTGCTTATTTTCACATTACTATCCTGAAACAGAACTTTATAAATAAGGAATAGGAGAATCTCTGAAATTTACAACCTTAGTGTGTCATCTCAGTAGAATCCATTAATCAGTGTATTTTGACTCAACTACAGACAGAAACCTGACCATACCATCATACATAAAGTGAAAGAAGAGGGCCAAAAGGCTTAAAAATTAAAAGTTAAAAAGTGTAGGTCCATAAAACCTGAAAGCCCACATGGAAAAAAATCCTTATTTTGAGAATAAATAATTGCCTCAAGATAATTAAGGATTTCTTTTCAACTTTAATACTCTCAGCCACTTCTATGAGGTCTTTTGAAGGTGCTTAACCAGGTAAGTGATCTGTATAATATCTAGTGCTGAGAAAGGCAGAAAAGGGGAAGTAGAGAGGCAGCAGGGCAGAGGGAAGAGCCAGACAAACATTTTGGAGGCAGAACAGTCTTAGATCACTTCAAATTGATTGTGAAACCACAACCCTGAGAGCAAGAAACTGCCAGGATTTCTGTGATATATCAGTGAGATAACAGAGAAAGGATCTGGTGAAACAAAGTGAATCACTTGAGGAAAGGAATCTTGAGAGAGTCCTGATGGCAAGTGGTTGGTTTAAATATTACTTCTGCTTTTTGATGTGACTTCTTTTTTAATAACTGCATCAAAATTCCAACAATTTACTGTCCTAAGTTACTCAAGAGCTTTTGGAGACTCCCCACCCAGACAGGTCTTTTACTCATAGGAATCAGTTTTCTTCAGCCACACCTTCCACAAAACTACACCTAGAGAAAGCTTCATATATAAATTTTTCTTCTGAATCATAAAAAGAAAATGAAAATACTCCTTCTGATCAATCATTCTCATGGGAATTCTGCAACAAAGTTCATATAAACCCATTAATCATTAAACACCCCCCACCAAAAGAAAATAGGCGAAACTGTGGCTTTTTATTATTCTTTGTCCAAAGAGGCCTAACTTTTCACTGTCCTTATTAAAATTCACCTGTAACTGCATTCCCCACTCCTTTTGTTTATTGAGACTCAATAGAATTTTCCAAAAAATCCTCTTTTGTTACTGCCTATTAACCAGCTGATTTTAACAGCTCATTTTTCTCCCTTCTCTACTGCCATTTTAGTCCTCTTGCAGCACATTTTAATTCAATTCTTAAAAACAAAACAAACACACAAAACCCAAAAAACAAAACAAAAAACCCAGCAGCAATATTAAAAAGTATTTGGAAGTTACACTCTTCTGTGTTTTATTTCAGTGGTTATCATTGTTAAATAAAAATTCCATATGAAGAGGAAGCTTCTGAAACTTCTGCTCCAAAGGCAGTGTGTATTGCTGTACTTCTAAATTCTAAAAGCATTTGATGGGACCATAGAATGAGCACAGTAAGTTTGAGCACAGATAGTGAAAAAATATTAACCCCTTGTCACCCTAAGTGACAGACTTGCAAGAATTTACATTCTCCCTTTAGCATATTCATAATAAATCTAAAAATGTAAAAATGTCACAAATTAGCTCAGTTTTTTTTTTCTTCAAGGAACTGAAAGAATTAAGCAAAAACCACAGAATTCCTACAGGAGCATTTCTTTGTATAGGAAAACAGCACAAACTACACTCCCCTCTTCCCCCACCAAGTCACATTTCCAGACAGGTGGCCATATGTTCCTTCAGTTCACAGAGTTCACATCTCATTTTTGCTGGCAAATCAACAACAAACTCCTGCCCTTCTATGGTCATTCACTTGACTTTCTGCCAGTGACTTGAAGCATTTTTCCCCCAAAAGAAAACACCTCACCAGCATCATTTACTACTCCCCCTAAAAATACTTTTAGCACAACATTACAGGCATACTTTTGACATTGTGCTTTTGGAAATTCTTCTCCAGAGCAGTCAGACAATAAAAGGTTTACTGTTCTAAAAACGTGGCTACTGACTAAGAACAAGAACTTGAAGATAAATGTTAATTTCTTGTCTTTATAATCATAAAAGGTTTTACTGTCTATAGGCACAAGCCTGGATAAACAGAGTCATTTAGGCTTGTAACTCCCACCCAGCACCACAACATTTTTTAATACATCAGCATTTCAAAGTTCTCTTGATTTAGACCTTCAAGAAAAATTTTATAACACTTTTTCGTGCTAGACTTCCTCTTGTCTTCTTGCCTCAAACTAAAAATTCCTTTAGAAAGCAAGGTTAAATTCTGCTTTAGAATTCCTTTAGAAACTAAAAATTTCTAAATTCCTTTAGAAAGCAGGGTTAAATTCTGCCTACACCAAACATTCTGGCAGATGATTGACATCAACAAAAAATAGGAGCCATGTTATTATTAAAAAAAAAATAAATATAACAGCTCTATAGCCATGGTTAATACCAGAACGATTTTTACCATCCTTTGCTTTTAAAGACACTTTGTTGCATGGATATTTTGCAAAATGACATCTGCAAGAGAAGAATTAAGATGGGACTCTGTAGAAAATGCAGTTTGGCAGAACATTACAACAAACATGGCAAGCATTAAGTAGTGATCAAGCCCTGTGTTTAATATTTCCATAACAATATGAAGGAAATAAAGATAAGGTCTGTTTGTTACTCAAAAGTAAGGGGTGGATTTTAAGAAAAAGACTAAACTTGGCTCTTCTACAACACTTAACTATCAGAATATTTCAGTGATAGAAGAATGTATGTTCACAGATCTTCTCAGCATCTCCAAGGACGACAACACAGAGACTCTTCAGTAAAATTAAGGAGAAATTACAAAAAGCTGTTTCCCATTTGTGATTTGGATTTTGTGGTTTGTGTCTGATCAAAAGGGTGTTCTCCCACAGGCTGCTGTGCAGTGTTCCAATCCCGCATGACCCCCAGATCCTGCCTATGAGGCAGCTCCTGGGCTGCAGCTCAGCCCCTCAGCACAAGCTCACGTGTAAACACCAGGGTTTACAGCCCATTTAATAATTTGAGTTCAGAGAGCCCATGGAGAAAGTTAATCCACTGCACTTGGAGAAGGAGCTGGCCTAATGTCCCATGTCACAGAGTTGCTCAGATTTCTCCATGGATTTCCATTGCAGCACGACTGCAGATGTCACCTGCCAGAGCACAGCTGGGTGTCAGCCCCAGACAGGCCAGCTGTGTTTAAACAAAAGAACTCAAATGAGAGCTAGCAGCGTAAACCAAAAGACTTTGGACCTAAATTGCTTCCTTCACTTTCCTACCCGCCCCCCCTAATAAACTAAGGCAGTTTAAAACAGGTTGATAAGGAAGCCACGGCCACAAGTGAGAAGAATATTTCTTGAATGAAGATGGGGTCACCCACCTGAATTGTCAGACAACTCTACACTGTCTCTTTGCTGCCCTAACAAGAACATTGAAACCAAAGAAGAGGGTGAAACCCATTGCCCAGGGAGAAGTACAGCTGTTGTCACACTTTGATACTGATATTTACCTTGCTCAGACAGGGCTAGAAGAAAAAAGAGACGTAGAGGAGAAGCAGTGAGGGGAATGGTGATGTCATGAATAGCAAGGTCTATAAGGAGCTCATGCCCCTTCTGTTTGCGAAAGAGATTAGCACTTTCTGAACAAGGAACAGGCAAGGATAAGATTAAATAACCTCCAGCTCTTCATTAGCTCATGCAATAAAGTGTCACAGTGCTGAAACTGGAGATTTTTGGAGATGTTCATTTTTAGTGCTCAGCTGATACAGCTGAAAAGAGAGGATGACTGTGTGATACTATGAGTGTTTTGGGGTTTTTTTTCCTCAATTTCTGTAATTTTCTTGTATAATACTGAATGGATAAAGTAAGGGCATACATTTTGGGTTTGTATTTCTAATTTAGTTGCAGAGGCCTGAGAGGCTGTTGCAAAGTTTTTAATCCAAACATCTGAAATAAGGGTCATGTTTTGAGCACTAGAGGATTCCAAAACCTTTACAATATGCTTATTAAAATACCAAAATAATTTTTTAAAAGTTCTACATTCATCTGTGAGATATTTTGTTTTTTGAATCAATTAGGTCAGCTGGCAAAATCTACTAAACTGTGGCTAGGTGTTTATCTTTAGAAGGGGAAGAAATCTGCCCTTGCGAACAAACACCGAAATTTTATTTTACCCTCGGCCACCCACAGTGTGTTTACCCATCACACACAGAGACTTGCTGTAAAGTAAGCAGGAGGATAATTCTGTCTTAATTTTCAGGGTTTAATACTATGCATGAGTGATAAAACTAAATTTAGACTCCATGTAAATATGCAGGGGTTCAAGCACACCAGTTGGTTTGCTTTCATAACCAGGCAAACAAGCAACAAAAGAAATCTAAAAAGGTGTAATGTAATATCACAGGAAAGAGAGAACTCTATAAACCAGAGTATAGACACATTTCACAGAAATCCAATAGCTACCTACATGGTTATAGCTCTAAAAACCTGCATGATTCTATCTCTAAAGCTCTGTTTAATCAAGTACAAACAGGGCTGACTGTAAATTGGAAGGGAATGGGCTACCCCCTTTATCCTGGTTATCAATTCCATCCAGCAGAGATGTGCTGATAACAAAAAGATAAAGACTTCTCTCCAAGTTCTGCAGATGTTAGACATTCTTCCTGGGAAAAATTCTAAGGCCATCTGAGGACACAAACTCAGATGCTTGAGCATTGAAATAGAAGGCAGAGCTCAGTCAAGGCTCCTCAGCACAGTGAGAGAAGTCAAATTTTTGTTGTTCAGGTGCTGCTTTCCCTGCTTCCCCATCTTTTTAAGCCATTCGCCATCTTTTCAGCCACAATCTCCCCAGCTCCTGTCCACTCCTCTACCACAAACAACAGACCCTGCCCTCACCACTTCACACTGCACTGGTCAATCCCCCATGCTAAGGAATTTATTTATTCCTGTGCCTCAGGAGCTGTAGGGGGGAAAGGGACAAGCAGGAGAAGACAGAACAAGCCCACCCCATTTCTGCTGCTGAGACAAAGCAAATTTATTTGGCACAAAGCAATTCTCCTTCACTGACAGAGCAGTGCTGTATACAAGAGCAGGGGTAATTAGCTTAATAAATTATACCTTTTTTTACTCAGAGCTGACCTTGGGTTTCCCTGCAAGAGGGGGCAGACAAAGGATTTGCAGTCACAGCCCTCAAGGTAGCACAGCCCTTCCTTGGCTAGCAAGTTCCCCTTGCCCAGTGCTTGTTAAACACTAACAGGCTTGTTTTCTAAATTAAAATTTAATCAGAGCTAGGCAGGTGGATAGCATGACACTAATGGAAGCCTTTCACTCAAGGTTACACAGGAAAGATTATGCATAGAAATCAAATTGAAACTTTTCCTACATTAAAAATACCAAACCAATGAGAATTCTTTGTCAAGATGAGAACGAATATGGACTTCCTCAAATTGAAAAATTCGGAGATGAAGTATGAAATTTACAGCAGACACAGAGCTGAAGGACTAAGAAAAGAATTAAACACAGGAAGAGCACATGCTTTGTTCATCTGAAATGCTGAAAATTCCACACATTTCATATTAGAAGCAATTTTGTATTTTTTTTTTTTTAAATAACAAAGTAGCCAAGTAGGCACAGGGACATGTGGAAAGTAGTTCACACTGTATTATTGGATTTGGATTACTGCAGGGACAAATCACAGAACCCACTGGAGGTGATCCTTCAGTGACAACTGCTGGAATAAGAGAAATCAGCATAAGAACAGCTTCAAGAGCTCTTGGAGCTTTGTTTTCAGGCATATTTTTACACTAACGAGCACCACACATATTGCAGACAGCTGACTAAATAAAAAATAAAAAAAAGAAAAGACCATCAAGATTATCTGTTCTAGCCAGTGCCTGGATGTAGGCAGCCTGGCTGACTAAAGCAAGGGGAGATAAGTATCAGTGAGTTATGAAAAATGCCATTACAGCAGGCCAGGAGCAAACAGGCAGAGCACTGGGAGGAACAGAGCTCAATATAGCGTGCAATGACTGCAAGCTTCAGTGCCCACATACTAAGCTTTCTGTACTGTAATGGTCTGATAAATTCATTTTGACCCAGAGACCAGAGATAAATTGTCTTAGCAATGCAAACAAACAGCTAAGCAATTAGGGCAAAGTTTTTTGAGAAGGTGGTGATAACATCTAGGAGCATTATTGGGCAGGGGAAAAAGCAGGCCCGGAGATAGGGGTTTTAATCTGGAGTAAAAGGGAGAGTATAATGGCTTCTCCAAATTGCAGAGCACTGAAAGGAAAAGCAGACAAGCAACTGGCACTGGTATTTGTCTGGCATCTATTTCAGTGTATCCAACCTGAAAAGCAACTTCCATTGTCCCATTTGGAGTTCATCAAGTTTGGCCTATAAAAAGATTTAACATGTGCAGCTGTGAAAGTGCCAGAGCTGAGAAACCCATGAGGAACCGTCAGGTTTTATAGAATTTAAATTTCCTGGAAGTAACTTATTAAAATAGAGTTTTCAAGCACAGAGATTATAAATACAGTGGTTAAATTAACAAAGCAGCAATTTCATCTACCAGTTTTCACATATCAGCCCTGTTTAGGCACAGACATATGTTAGTTACATTGGCTGCAACAATTCCATTACCTCCCTGGCACAGAAATGGGAGCAATTAATATTTAACCTAAATTGTGTGTTATTTATCAATGACTATTTCATCATTACTTTAAATCTACGTAATTAAATATGATATAACATATATATATGCAGATATAAATGAGTGAAATTTAAGGTCTAGAATACATTCCTTCAGTTTTGGTAGGGCCACTCAAGAAAATAGCCATGAAAAGATAGAAGATGATCTCTCAAATTACTAACTTTTGGTGTGAACATCTTGTACACAATAAAAGAGTTTTAATAGAGATATCTGCTCATTGCAAGGCATCTTACTTTTAATTTAGACAAAAAGAAATATGGAGGAGATACATTTAAATTGTACTTTTACTGCAGCTCAATGACCAGTGGTCTCAGTGTTCACTGAAGAATAAGAATTGGCATTGTTTTTAAACACACAGTGAATATGTAAATGGCATTTGCTTTACTAAAGAACTTCTTTTTCCCTTGTAAGATTTTTTCTTTAAAGTGTATTTTAGGAAAAAATAACTTTAAAAAATCAGTAGGACACCAAGATACATGAGAAGTATTTTTGGATCTGCCATAAACAGTCCATAGCCCTAAGTCCATCCCATAGAACAGAAGCAGCTCCAGTAACTCAGCCATGTCATGTGAATTCCAATATCCTTCAATGCAGTGAAAGCAAGTGTGTCTTGCTTCATTGGGTACTATGCTGCACTATACAAAAGTCTATAAAAGCCACCTGAATGAAATGAACAATTATTTATATTTCAATAAGGAAAGGCACTTGGCCAGTAAATACAGAAGTCTGTCTAAAGATTGGTAAATAAGGCAAAACTGCAGCACCCCTTGATAAACACCAAATTAACACTTAAAAACCACAGAAAAAAAGTCTTCCTTCTTTCATTTTAGGCTAAGTGGACAGTCTACCTGCTTCCTGGGTAGACATACAGTCATAACTCCAAATTGTTTGTTTAAACTCCACTGATAAAACATCATCACCAAATGATGTCATTTCAATTTATGATCAATGCATTACTGTTCAAATTATTTTGAAAGTTTCAAAGTAGATTTTCATAATATTGGTAATGATGAAATACTAAAGAAATCACCCATTAATTGCATTTCCTAACTATAGAACTTCTCCTGACACCTGTAATAAAATTTTATTTCCTATCTTTCTTTGTCCTCAGTGCACCCATCACAACTTTTCACTTAACCACACTGAGCTCTCTTAACTTTCACTTCGAGTTTCTGATTTTTTTTTCTTGCTGCCTCAGAAATGATGTCTGTAGGAGCAGCACGTTAGGCAGGCATGTCACCTCTTGAGAAAGTAGGCTGTGAGGATTAAAAGTGACTCTCTTGGAAGGAAGGCAGGATTCTGGCTTGCAGGGCTGCTGTCCATGCTCAGAAGGACAGCAGGGTAACACTTAGCTAATATTAAGGTAAAATTAAAGCTTCCTGCATTAGAAAGAATGACAGGTTTTTATCTCAGCTCTCCCCTCCTCAAGTTCTAGCCAAAAAAATGGTGTCTTCATGCCTTCAAGCTTTTCTCCATCGTTTTTTGACCCTAAGAGGTTCTACAGTCCCTGTTAGGAATTGATGGGCGTTTGGTTGGTATGAGAGAGGAGCAGCCCAGGGAAGCAGCCATGGAAGGAAAGGGAAGGACAACTGGTGTAAACAATTTCTAAAGTACTTTTTGTGTTGAATGTTGCCAATGCAAAAGACACCCTGTGGTTTATGGATGGAGTGTGATGGTGTTCACAGGGGTTGGAGAATGAGGTAAGAGCCGAGGATCTGACTCCACGTTTCAGAAGGCTTGATTTATTATTTTATGATATCTATTATATTAAAACTATACTAAAATAATAGAAGAAAGGATTTCATCAGAAGGGTAGCTAAGAATAGAAAAAGAAAGAATAATAACAAAAGCTTGTGTCTTGGACAGAGTCTGAGCCACTGTGATTGGCCATTAATTAGAAACAACAACATGAGCCAATCACAGATGCACCTGTTGCATTCCACAGCAGCAGATAACCATTGTGTGCATTTTGTTCCTGAGACCTCACAGCTTCTCAGGAGAAAAAATCCTAAGGAAAGGATTTTTCAGAAAATATCATGGCTACAGATGGAGCTCGACCACCTGAGCAATGACCTGAATGTTGAGGCTGCAGACACCCTGGATTCCTATCCCTGCTTCTCCTTTCTCTATTTTTACACAAACAGACAATGAGCACAACCAAGTGCCTGTGACCAGAACAGGCACAGGCTGGGTTCAGCCACACCCCATTTAATCTCACAGCAGAAGTGCTAAAACACAAAATGCTGCAAAACCACCAAATGAGGGGTAACAGCAAACACGTGCTTGGTTATTTCTGCAGAAGGGACAGAGTCACACTCCTCTGTGCAGTGCAACCACCTCGCTTTTCCCACCAAGGTTTTTTGGGTTGCACTTCTCTTTGCAGTGCCACCACTTCATTTTTCTCACCAAGGTTTTTTATGCTCCTCTCCCCAAAACACAGGTGCCACATGTGGCACACTTTTATTTTGCCTGGGGTGGTCTGGTATGAAGGGTTGCACTGTCTTCTTCAGCAAACACACTTTTTCATGGTTTTTTTTTTTTCCCCAAACTTCCATCACAGCTGCACATAGAGGCACTCATGATATTGACATGTGCCATGGAGCTTGGAAATTAAAACTGAGTTGCAATAATAATAGTTAACTAAAACCTTTACAAATTCTGACATCCAAACAAAGCCTTAATGATGTGATTCCCCCTTCCCTGGCTTTCTCCTCACAGTACAGACAAGAGACCAGGAATCCAATCCAGTTCCTTGCACCCCTTTCAATAACAAATGCTAGAGTTGCCTTTCTTTCTATCTTCTGACCTGCTGCTGAGATAAATAATTTCTGTGTAAAGTAAAGCCACAAAGAGGAGGTTTTAATTTTATCTGGAAACAGATGCATTCTTTGTAAACTATTTTCTTGACAGAAATTTGCAGCCATATATCCCAGAATCACTTCACACCCCTGCCATGAAAAATTTGATTCACACTTCAAAATTCTGTGACATTATTTAAAAACTCATTAAGGAAAAAAAGAAAATAAATCAATTCTAGAAAATGTTTTGTAGAAGCTTCTGTTTCAGAAGCAACTTTTCATGTCACACTTTTCCATCAGATCTGGGAATTTTGCTGCAGAGAGGTTTACATGATAATGTGCATTCAGTTATATTTTGACAGCCTTCAGTGGGCTGTTACAATGGTCTGTTTTCCAGGAAAGAAAGTCTAACCACCACACCAAGCTGAGCCTTTGGGGGTTGGTTAAATTGCTCATTAAACTGATGTTTAAGTATAGTCAGGTTTCTTTTCTATGTGTGGCACCTTGCCAATTTAACATTGGGGAAATTCAGATGCAGATAAATTAAGTTTATAAGTAAGCTTGCTGAAATGACAAATGGGATTTGGAAAGCTGAAACGGGAGTTTCTGTTTCTCCTGTGTTATGGGGCAGTGCCCTCCACTGGCCAAATGTTCTCACTCTTGGAATAAAAGAGCAAAAATTCACCGTGACTCCAGAATAAATGCCTCCAAACCCCCTCAATGTCAAATTCTTGTAAAAAGTTATTGCATATTGCCACCAATTTATACTAATGCCAGCCTTGCTTTCATATGACATGGTAATAAAAATACTTTGGGTGCTGAAATAAATCCCAAGGCAGCCCTTTTAAAGAGTTTAAATTAGAAGTGACAAGACAAAAATGGGCAGTGCTAAAAAGTGTAATTTAACACATGACCATATAGTGGTAAAAAGCATGGAACCAGATTAGCAATTACTAGTGTCTGTTAAATTTACACTATTTTACCTCATTTTTTTCTGGTCAGAACTGACAGATGCTTGCAAAAATCCCTCTTTGAAGCAATTTATAATGTTTTTGAGTGCCATGCCAAGGATAGAACTAGTTGCATCAGTAACACCTGTGTTCAGTGTACATGAGAGTGGGAATTAGTAAGTGTCAAAAGCCAACAGACAATGAAAAACCTGGAAACAAGATGGATATAGATATATGCCCTCCACTCATGGTACTGTGGGTTACCCCAGAAACACTATTTTAATAATAAAAGTGTTACTAATGAGTTTATAGTTGCTTCAATTATCCTACACAAGATCACGATCCAATTACTGGATTATATAATGTAAAATTAATATATAAAATATAACATCATATAACATATAACATCATATAACATATAACATCATATAACATATAACATCATATAACATCATATAACCTATAACCAATAACATATAACCTATAACATATATTCAGTGGGATAGAGTTGCTGGTGAGAAGGAGAATTATTTCTTTAATAAGATTAAAAGCAAAAAGCTATAAGAAGAAGTTAAGATAAAAATAGAAAGATAAATGGAGCTGGCAGAGATAAACCAAAACAATAGAAAGACTGAAAATATGCTTGGTGTGACAAGTTGCACTCTTAGATTTTCAAGCAGAGACAAAGAAGGACAAAAATATTCTAAAGACCCTGATAAAACCTTCACTACCATCTACAGATAGTGGAAGGCTAAAAGTCAGAAGATGGGTTTAACATCCCTTTTTTCAATAATCATTTTCTTTGATAACACCTAATGAAATCTTTAAGGTCTAGCATAAGTTTTACTATTTGTCCCATTCACTTTGTGTAAAATTTCTGTGTTAGTGGGCAATGAAGGAAATTAGTCATATTTCATATCTGCCAGTCCTATGATAACCTATTTCCTCTAGAAAAAACAAAACAACTAAAACCACAAACCCAACACATTTCCTAAGCTTGTTTTAAAAGAGAAAAGCTTAAATTCTAAAAGGCTAACCATGAAGTACCCTCTTTTGAATATAAATTTGATTTTCTAGCCCAGCACACCACAGTGCTCATTGTACCCCTATCTATGGTGGGCAGCAGCTTTGCCCTGTTCTTTAGGCAGCACAAAGAGAACACAACCCCCTGGCTACACGAAGCCTCAATCCTCACAGGATTGAGGTCCTGCTCACAGCTGGAGATCAATTTGGGATGCTCTTTCTGCATCAGGATTCACCAGTGATGGCACAGAGCAGGGCATTCAGTCATCCTCATCCTCAGGGTTGCAGTTTCCCCCATTGAAAGAGGTTTGTTTTGCATCCATTGCCTCACCTCAGGTCTATCTTTTCCCTCCTCCTTAGAGGGGGAAAACATTGTTAATAACCACATTTTAATGCTGGGTTTTCCTGCTAATCCTTTTGTAGGTGAAACTCCCTTGTACAATCTAAGAGCCAGTTTAGTGCTATGAGCTTGAAATAATAAAAAAAAAAAAAATAGAGGAGGTGGGAAGAGTGGATATCAGGTTGATTCCACAGTCAGGTCTGTGCTTCTGTTACATTAAAGACCTCAGAGTGAAGCAGTGAACCATTTTCACAGCCTCACCACACTGACCTCACACACAAGCACCTTCAGGTTTTCTAAAGCTCTGCTCAGAACTGGTTTCACCAGGACTGGATTAAACCCACGGCCCCTGAGCACAGCTTAACTCTGCTGTGGACAGAGCCTCAAAAACCAGAGAAACTGCTGGTCTCACTCTGAGCCCAGGAGAAGTCATGAAGCCCCATTTTCCCTGTGGGAAACAACTCTGAGCTCCCTGGCAGCCTGTTCCAGCTGAGGAGCCATGGTCACTGTGTGTGCACCTCACCTGCCAGAGGGACCTGCTGGCACTCACCCCCTTTTAACCCCAGCCAGACACAAAATGCACACCCAACCACAGCTGCTGAGCCATGCTGACAGAGAAAAATTCTGGCTTTTGGTTCTCCTCAGAGTGCACAGAGCTTTAGACAGCACAGCTTCAAACCACAGAGCTCTGAAAAACAAAAACAGGATGTCTGCCTCTAAAGCTGCTGCTGTGTGTATTTTTGCTGAGACTGTGCTGTCAGGGACCAGAGGTTGGTGTAATCTTTCATTGGTCAAATTCTCTTTCCTGATGGAAGGTTGAACTCTGGTGTGAATGACAGAAAATGTTGTCATGGCCAAGGGTTCATGTCATCACAACAAAAATAGAACCATCTGGAGATAAAAAAAAATTAAAATACTAAATTTTAAAGTTATTGGGCTCTCTACTCTTGTAAAACTTCAGTGATTCACTGATGGAGTCCCCTTCTGACTGTTCATCAGAGAATTTGAAATATTATGTGAGTAATTATGTCAGGCAGTGAGGCAGTCCAAACACTTCTTGCTAAAAATAGAACTACTCATCAACTGAATGAAATTAATACATTTATTTAATCCATCAGAATTGATTAATCTCTAATACCATCATTTTTATTCAGCTTTGGACACCTCAGAAGCAGCCATTATAAACCAACAGAGCTCTATGGAGGTCAGCAGCACATGGGATTTTTGGCCCCTGAGGAAATGGGCCAAAGATACTCAGCAAGAACTTCAGGCAGCCACAGAGTTATAATCTGAATATGATGCTTTTGTCCCCTGGCTCAGGAGTTGGTCACATTTGTGCAGAGATCACCAGAAACAAACATCCCAGCTGTCTAAGGGATCCAAAGCAGCTGTGTTCCTACAGAAAGGTCTCTCAAGCTCCATTTTCCATCTTCCTGCCTGATTTCACTGACACAAGGGCAGCTCAGCTTCTCCAGGCTTGCATGGACCACTCACATCAGAATTCCACTGGTGGATGCATCCACCACTGACAGTGGGAACCGCTGGAAAGTGCTGCATTACATTAAACGGGTTTGCTTTCAGTCAAATATCATCTTAAACAACAATATCAGCAGTTTTCAGGCAGCCTGGTGCTTGCTTGGCAAAACCCACCTGAGTTACTGAGATGTGAATCTGCTACACATGTGCACATTGATGTGACAGAGCCTTGTCCAAGGCAATGAGGCTCAGGGGTAAGAAATCTGTTTTCGTGGGATATCTTTTGCCCTCCTCACACACTGGAAGGAATTTTCAAGAGCGTGTGGCATAAAGCAAAGCTTATGTCACCAGAGAGCATCTCTGCTGTCATCCATGCAACAGAGCAGACATGATGAGCATCTACTGTTCCCATTACAGAAAACAACCCATAAAACATTACAGTTGTAGACCTGCCACCACGTTTCATAATCAACACAGGAAGCTGAAAAATGACCAGTTGCAGACTTTGAAATAAAGGTTTACTGCAGGACTGATTTTTTAGTTTAAAATACTTGCTGAAGGCAAACAAAACTTCAGCTTTTGGCAGCTCCTCAAAGTCAAACTCGAGTTCACAAAGTGCCTCACGTGAAACTGTCCTCATTGTGGGATCCTGGCATGAACTGATATGTGAAAGCCAAGTTTTCACTTATTTTGCAAGTTGGGAAGACTCACTGTGTGTTCATATGTACATATACACCCACACACTCCTTTTTGGCTGAATTTTACTCTTGGAAGTGTTTTTGTTTTATCATTGACTGCTTTTATGACTCTAGGGTGAAGATTTGTTGGCATAATTGAGTGAAAAGCAGAAGCCATGCTGTTTTGGAAAGCTCATACACCAAATCAAATACAGCACACACCAAGACTTACCTGCTTACACTTCTGCCAAAAGACAAGATAAATAATTACACTGAGTATTTCTAATATTAATGTGTGTGCCAGGAAAACAGTGTTAATATCTTACTGTTTGCATTGAAATTGGAAGTTTAAACCTGGATCCATAAATACAACACTTTCTGTGCTTCTCTCATAAAGCTCACAGTTTAAAGAATGAAACACTACACATTTCTGCTCAAGAATCAGCTTTACTGTAAAATGAATGCATCCTACTAGGTAAAAATGCAGACACAAAAAATGAGAAGATCAGTGATAGAGGTGAAAACTGCTATGCTCAATTTAGAGGCAGAAAACTAGATTAAACCATGTTTTGGCTTTGTTCTCACATGGCACCTTTATATCTGTAATTTCTGGCCTTATATTTTCTATAAATTTGAAGTTTCTTACTAGTATTTAGAACCTATAATTTATACATATGTTTTTTATTGTGGGACTTAGAATGCAAAAATCCTTCATTTAGCAATTTCAGTTGCAAGATCATTCTGTTTCTATGCACCTGACATCCAGATCAAGAGGAATTAATGATTTCACAGTATATGACTTTAAACTGTGTAGCACAGTACTTAAAATCTCTCCATGTTTTAATTTCTTCTACTTGTGCACTTGATTATTTTTCTGCTACTCCTTATTTTCCACACAAGGGAGAAATGCATTAAGAAAAAAAAACAATAGGAGCTAAAAATGCAGGTACAGTTTTCACTACAAAACTAAGTCACAATATCACCATTTTTATGCACTAAATGGTAGAAATAAGATTAGATCTGAGGTTTGTTTTTTTTTTCTCAAATGCAAAACCCTTTGCTTGCACTGTGCTGAATAAAAAGAAGAAAAAAGACCAATTTGATAGAACAATTTAGAATTTTGTGATTTGAAAGCAAGGCCAACATGACATGTTGGGGAAATACAAGGACCAGGATA
Source organism: Zonotrichia leucophrys gambelii (assembly GCF_028769735.1). NCBI lineage: Eukaryota > Metazoa > Chordata > Aves > Passeriformes > Passerellidae > Zonotrichia > Zonotrichia leucophrys. Next base: position 8,385,956 of record NC_088170.1, read on the forward strand.
TCCCATATGAAAGCACATTGCAGTTACTGCAGATGTAGTAGGCACATCTGTATGAGTTCCTTGGACAGAAATTAAACATAGGATGTGAAAGAAACCCTCTTACAGGTAATCACACACAAAAACCCTCTTAAATGGAATCACATTGCTTTCAAATTCATCCTGAACACCACTGTGGATATTTTTCCCTATCTAAAGGCAAGCAATAATTTTTTTTTGGTTTTTTTTTTTTTTGCCTCAGCTAAAGCATTTTTCCAGTGCCAAGCCCAGATGTTTTCCTGCAAGAGTTATCCCAGGTGAGTTTTTCACCAACATTACTATAACATCCAAACATCAGCTAGACCTTCATGAGCCTGCTAACTCAAGAGATCTTCTCACCAGCATTATTTGTATCAGTTTCTGATGGGAGATAAAACATTGCTACGGCACCTGGATGTTCTGGTCCATCCAGGTCTTTCTTTGTGTTTTAATTTGAAATTTACATTTGAAATTTACTCCAGAATCCCCATGCCCAAAATAGGACATGTATTTTACAGGACAAAAGCATGAAGGTTACTCAAGATCCTGATAAAACACAATATAAAGCTGTTCTGCATGATTATTTTATTTCCAGAAATATTTGCTAAGCCAAGAAAAAGCAACAACTCAACAATTGCAGCGAAATCCCTGTTGGGGATTTTCTGTCCTGGACAATAACTTCACTTTCATATTTGTGGAACATCATTTCCTTAAAAGTGTGCCTGCTTTATAAAAATATTACTTGAGGTAGCCTTTCTATTTTTAGGCTGCATCTGTAAATGACTGTTTCATTTTGGTGTCCAATCAATTCATATTAGGACTGCTTTAGAGCTTAACCTGATGGGACAGCCTACAAGTATCAAACTGTCTGTAAAGCTCACAGCTCTCAGGAGCTGTTTCAGCTGCCTTAATAAGTGGGAAAACAAAGACACCAAGACTGCAAGCACCCACCACACAGCAGTGCTGCTTTTCCAAGAGTCTGGCTACTTCCACCAAACTTTAGGCTAAACTAGGAAATGTTCACATTTAGTTAAACAAGATCAAACCCATAATCACTTCAAGAGCAGCCAACCAGCCAAAGCACAGCTCTTACTCAGTGACAGGTGTCCCTGATTGTTAATGAGCATTTAAGGATCAGGTAAGAGCTGCTGCTCACTCACTGTGCCACATCGGATGCCGCTGGCAGCAGGGACTCCTCGGGTACCAGGTCGATGTCATCAGTGAAGCTGCTGGCCCGGGACACGTCTGGGGTGTGCCCTTCCAGGCGTCTTCTCACTGCACAAAGGATGCAAAGAGATCATCGCTCATTATCTACAATCTACCAGCTCTTGCCATGGCACAGACATTGCTCAAACACAAGGAATCTCTTTCAGGAAATTCCTGCGAACAGAAATTCACCACCTCTGCGATATTGATGTGGGCAGGACAATAAAAACTATCATGTAGGGGGATACAATATAAGAAAAAAAAGATAGTACAGAAAGTAATCTTACTCCATTAAGGAGTTGCAGCTGAGCCAATTATTAGAGATTGGGAGCAAGCCTGAGTTTAACAGGCCACACCTGTAGCCAATAAGAAGAGTGTTATAAAAGAGTGGATTGGTGGGAACTGGAGTCAGTTGGCTGCTGTGAGGACAAGGAAGAGTCAGAGCCAAGAGGAGCTGCCTGCAAGAAACATCAAGGAGTTATGAAACTCTAGCAACATGGAACCCTTGCAATGAAATGACAACACTATCAGATTTCCATTTCCTCACTCAGCACCATTTGATATGTACGCTTTAATACCTTCAAAACCATTATTTCAAATGCTATCATCATACAAACAGAATACTTGAAACCAAAGTGCTCCCTGGTCACTACAACCACCAGTGTTCCAAATTTCTCCTGTGAACCAGGAAGCCTCAGGTGGCTGGATGCAGTTGGCTCTGCAGGATAACCATGGTGGATACAAGCTGTGCTGCAGTTTAGCTCATGTTCCAAGTGTTACAAAGGTACAAATTTCATTACAGATTTGGAAAATATGCAATTGCCAACTAATGAAGGAGTTCACTTAAGACACTACAAAAATCAGAGATCCAGTATTTTCTAAAGACTTCCATCCAATATAGAGCTGACTTCATCATATATGTATGGTGTACACATACCTGTCTTTCTAAATTCAGATGCATCAATATTCAAAAGCTATTTCTGCTGCAAGTTCTCATTATCTTTTCCTGCATTAACTTGGTTCAAAAGCTATAAAGTGTATCTAGCTTAAGTTGCTCTGATCTAAAAGCAATTTTGTTCATGATTCCTAGTGATCCAACAGTTTCTAAGGAAGCTACCTATAAATTTGAGTTCTGATCATCCTTGAAAGCATAGCACATGAGCTGACAGAATCTAACTTGGAAAATGGACAGGATGACATGCAAATACAAGGGTGGGGAAAAAAAAGTGTGTGTGGGTGAATCACTAAAATTAAGCATCAAAACAAGTAAAGACTAAATAGCGTCACTGGCATATGTTGTGATAACAACCCATGTGACAGAAAAAAGAAACCTCGCCTCCTAGAAAATGAAATTGTTGAAATCTCCAGTTAATTCCAGAACAACATTTTAGGTGGATTTCATTCAAGTTCAAGGTAAATACTAAAAAGCCCACAACACCAGAGCTTGCTACTGGAAGATCCATAACTCAAGTGGCAAGGAATAAAATGAAGTCCATGGAAAAGAATTATCAAATAGTGCAACTGAACACTGACAAAGGACATAAAATGACAAAGCTATTTTATTTCCCTCTGCTGCATTAAATCACAAAATGTGTGTTTCCAGGGGAAACCCAAATCTTCCTGGCACTGGGAGCATGAACTTCTGTGTTCTCCCAACACTACTGAAACACTTTGGCTGTTCTAGAGGAGCTTTATTTCATGAGACCTGCCAGTTCTGCATTTGTTCTGTAAGAGAACTATGTGGCCTCCTAATTTTGCCAGAACAAGTCTTGAAACACACAGATCCCATATTTGAAGTATGGCCTTGGGAAGCACCAGTCTCTGAACATGGCACATGATCACATCTGCAAAATTCAACTGGGGGAGCTTTGGCTTGAGCTACAGTAAGGTTTTCCTCATAGGAACTTAGCAAAACTTGGGATTGGGCCAAGGCAGAGCTAAATCACTGTGCCCATATAAGGCACATCAGATGAACAGGAAAACTCTGCTTTGCTATCAATTCCTGCTCCACAGTGAACTGCTGAAAGGGTCAGAGCAGGGCCTGGTTAACTCATGGCAGTTTGCCTCCTTCATAGGACTGCATAGATACTAAAGTTACTGCAATGCAGCTGCCATGAGAAGTCATAGGATTATATTTTAGTCCTGCCATTTTAGGGATTTGGTCTGTTATTGCTTAATCAAACTCCTCTCCGGCTTGTCACACCGCTGCTTGCAGTCTGCATCCAGGCACTCCTAAAGAGCCCTGAAAACCATAATTGGTCACATTTGGCTTGCTAGCTCCTTTTCTGAGAAGTTTTCCCTGCTGCAATGTGCCCCATAGCACGTTGGCTCTGAGCAAGGGTGGATGAGAGCAGGAGCCAGATTCCAAACCTTCCCATCCTCACCATTCCCATGTGCTGTGCTCGGCCGCTCTGCTGTTCCTGCAGGTGCACCTGGAGCCTGCCCCTGAGCAGGGACCTTCTGCTGGGATGTGGGGAACCTCATCCTGGGATTTAACAGCCTCTGCTTGGTTACCCACACGAGCAGGACGAGCTTCTGTTGTGCCATCACATAAGGCAAAAGCACCCAAATTTTCCCTTTGGTGAGGACTGCTGTGATTATCTGCGGCAGTTTCTTTCCCCAAGGAGGGCACATTTCATTTGGAAAAAGACAATGATGTGATTATGAATTCCACACAAACAGGAGGTTGTGTAACACATCCTCTGTAGTAGATTTTATCAGCAGAATGGAACTTGTGTGCTTAACTCTACAAAATTAAGTATTTGGGTGACATCTTGGGAGGTTGCCTCACTGCTTCCCCTCTGTCCTCCCATTCTTCCATGGTCAGAAGCATTTTTGCCATTTTGGTTGCAGACTAGATTTATCTCAAAAGTACGAAGAGAAAAAGGAGCTGCTCACAGAAGTGCTGCTCTAACAGACCAAGATAAAGCAGAAATCACAGCTCGGAGACTGATCATATTTGGGTGGTGAGATTCTGAGATTCCCTACTACTCTCAGAGCCACTTGACTCAATTCAAAGTATTTGTTTTGGAAAGAATTAAAGCTATCACCAGAGAATACTTACATGTTTTATCCATGCAACCCTAATAAAAATTGGTTAATACTGATTTCCCTCTATGCTTTTAGAATTCATTCATTTTATGTGTTTCTGCTTTAAAATATTAACACATGACTAGTGTGTTCTGGTCCCCAAAATGAATGCTAATGGTAAATGCATGTAATACATGGTATTTTCTGAATATTTTCTGTCCTTTAAGTGACTGTCAGAATTGCGAGCAGTTATTTTCTTATTCAAAACATTCATTCTGGAACCAACTCAGTTTTTGCAGTTAACTCACTTTCCTTGAACTTCCAAAACTCATTCAGACAGCAATGCTCAGTCATAAATCAAAATTCCCAAAAAAACACACTAAAAGGGACAACTTTTTCTTTTAATGTCAATAAGCCATAAGCTCCTGAGCAATAAAGTAATTAATAAAAATCATTCATGATAGTGCTTTCACTTTGAGGAAATGTGGAGCATCATGATACATTCAACACATGGCAGTGATGTTTTCCAGAAATAAAACTCAAAGTTGTAAGGCCCAGCTACTACAGATGGTAGTTTGTAGCAGCTGCAGCTCAAGCCAGAACAACTCTGTCTTCCCTCTCTATATTTATTTTCATAAGATTTCCTTGTCCAAACTGACTTTATGGGAATTAATGCCCTACATTTGATGCTGCAGAGTACTAAGCAAGGGAGGCAAGGAAATAACAAAGAGGGGAAAAAAGAGGGGCCATCCCTCCCTTACATGTGTTACTACTTAGAGTGTGAAGAAGCTGGTTTCATAATAAAATATATAATATTTCATGAGCATGAAAAGTTGGAAGCAGCAACTTGAAAATAAAGAATAGTATCTAGCACACTACAATAAATTCCAGTGATGCCACAAACCCAGGGAGCCCTAAAACAGAGCAATTGATTAAATAAAATAGCAAAAAGAAAGTTAAGTTTCATATACTTTTAATTCCTAAAATGGTGAAGTCATAAAATAAACACATCAAAACATAACCCAGATGTATTTTTTGTAATGCTGTTTGGCTTTATCTAACCTTAGAGTCCTTATCTATATTCCACTAACTTCTGATGGGGAAAATTATGGGGAAAAGGCAAGCTCACAAATTAGAAATGCAGCAGCAAACATGACTGCACTATTGTGGTCATTCCCAAACAGACAATGCCTATCAACAGCAGGACAGAATAACAAGGAGGATGTTGCACTATTCTCTTCTCAGATAAAGAAGGTGAAATAAAATCAGGCCTCTGCTCCTTCAGTGCCACTGTCCCCTCATCCCTTTCAGATCAGCAGCAGTTAAAACCCTCTCTCATAATGCCAGGCTGCTCTACTCAGTGCCATAAGTACACAGGATAAATATACGATTTAATTTCATCTGTAAGGCTGCATCCTGACAGAAAATCCCTAGGATAACTATGCTTCCTTTGTCTGCAGGGATGAACAGCCTGTGAGATCACACTGCCATGTCTTGTCTTCTTTGCTGTGTCAGGAGCTTGTACCACCTCACTAAAAATATTGTATTTGTAAAGCTGCACAGAGGCAAACTGGTTTGGGGTTGAGACTGGGACGTCTCCAAATCCTCATTTTCCTCAGAAGAATAAAGGAAAGTCAACAGTTAACAAAAGCGCAGAGGCCTGGAAGTGTCTGACACCTCAACGCCAGCCTGCTTTTAAAAACCTCTTCAGCTTGCTTTTGGTATCATTCATTCAGCAGGCAAATGGCATTTGAGCTCCTCTGAGGAGTCAAGTTAGAATAATACAGTAAAACAGAAATAGCATGAAGTGAATAATTTCTTGACCAAAATTATAAGAGCTTTTCTTCATTACCCTGTGAAGCTACAGTAGTGTCAGGAGGAGTGTACTCAGTACTACTCCAAATAAAGATATTTTTACTGTAATTTTATGTAAAACTTACAAATCTGAGCATCTGAGGCTGCGATTTTACATCTTTCCTACACATTCAAATGTAAGCCATCTGCAAATGCCACATACTCACACTGTCCTATACTACAAGTACAGTTAAAAAAGCACAGGCTACTTTCTGTACCTAATTAGGCAGCTAAATTTATTATCATCATTCAAGATGTGGCTCATTTATATTCAGGGCAATGCACAAGAATTGCATTTTGCCCCCAAAACATCTGCAGAATCACACCAAAATTAATTAAGCAGTGGTTTGCAAGGAGAACAGAAATAAAAGAACATCTGAAAAGCTGAAATGAGGAATAAGAATAAATTTGTATTTGCTGCAGACACATTGCTAACTCCA